>NC_045456.1:19474167-19516667 GCF_002776525.5 Piliocolobus tephrosceles | reverse complement strand
AGAATCCTAAAAGGAAGAGAACATAGACAAGAAGGTGTGTGGCTGGGTGCGTTGGCTCACTCCTGTAATCCCAGCAATTTGGGACGCCAAGGAGGGTGGATCGTGAGGTCAGGAGTTCAAGACCAGCCTGGCCAACATGGTGAAACTCCATCTCTAATAAAAATACAAAAAAAAAAAAAAAAAATTGACCAGGCATAGTGATGCGCCCCTGTAATCCCAGCTACTTGGGAGGCTGAGGGAGGAGAATCTCTTGAACCCAGAAGGCAGAGGTTGCAGTGAGCCAAGATCACACCACGGCACTCCAACCTGGGTGACAGAACAGGACCCCATCTTGGAAAATAAAAAAAAAGAAAAGAAAAGAGGGTGTGTGTGTTTTCCCCTCCCTGGTTGGGGGGATGGAGAGCATTAGGAGGAACAGCTAATGGATGCAGAGCTTAATACCTAGGTGATGGATTGATTTGTGCAACAAACCACCATGGCACATGTTTACCTGTGTAACAAACCTGCACATCCTGCACATGTACCCCAGAACTTAAGATAAAAATTAAAATTAAAAATAAATAAATAAAAAGGAAAGAGGATGTGGATCAGGAGTCTAATTTCAGACATTCTCTGCGAGAAAAGTCATTAATTGTATGTTCTCAGAAACGAATGAATTATGACCCTTGATTCTCTTTACACCAGGCAGAAATAAAATTTAAGTTAATCATTTGGAGTGGGATAATAAGGGGAAGGTACCAACAAAAGCCAGAAACACCAATAATTCAGGAGGCCAATTGGGGTCTGAAAATCTCTCCTGGTAAGACACCCCCTTTGTGAGGAATCTCTGATTCTCAGGGAACCAGCACTCTCACACACATTTCTATTATAAGAGGATGATTCTTCTTTCTCTTCCATCTTCCTGGCAGTTTCCTCATTTTCTGGTCTCTAGAAATGTAGGTGTTTATTTATTGGGGTAATATATACAATATAAATTTAATCGCCTTTTTTTTTTTTTTTTGAGAAGGGATCTCACTGTGTTGCCCAGGCTGGAGTGCAGTGGCTCGAACTTGGCTCACTGCAAGCTCTGCCTCCCAGGTTCACTCCATTCTCCTGCCTCAGCCTCCTGAGTAGCTGGGACTACAGGCACCCGCCACCACGTCCAGCTAATTTTTTGTATTTTTAGTAGAGACGGGGTTTCACCGTGTTAGCCAGGATGGTCTCCATCTCCTGACCTTGTGATCCACTCGCCTCAGCCTCCCAAAGTGCTGGGATTACAGGCGCGCGCCACTGCACCCGGTCTAAATGTAATCACTGTAACCATTTTTAAGGGTACAGTTCAGTGGCATGAAGTCCATTCTGGTTCTGGATCCAGAAGGCCACTTGGGCACTAGCAAGGATAAACTTTATTCTCTCAAACTCACAGGGCTCAACACCTTATGGGGGGCAGCATGCAGGCAAGTGGCTCCCAGGGCCCAGGTGTGTACTTTCTGTCCCCATGGCAGCATCTTGAGCTGTGTTACAATTAATTCTCTTTTAGCTTTGCCATCTGTGGATGGCTTAAGTGTTAAACAACTCAATGAAGAGTCTGTTTGACTGCCTTTTTGGATTCCTGCACTCAGTGCATCCAGAATTCTTGTCTGGGGTCCAGGAAAAATCAGGTCACATGAATGGTTTGAAAGGTGATGAATGCAGAGGATTTTATTAAGTGGTGGAAGTGGCTCTCAGCAGAAGGGGAGCTGGAAGTGGGATGGTGCAGGAAGAAGGTGATCTTCCCAGAAGCCCTACCATCTCTGTTCGGGCTCCTCTCTGAAGTCATGCTGCTCTGAAGTTAAGCTGCGTCTATCCATAGGCTCTAGTGCTCAGTTGCTTCTTCTTCTCTTGACATTCAGCCACTTGTTCCTCTGCCAGCTGAGATCTGGGGTTTATATGGGCACAAGATCCTGGGGTGGCGGGCCAAAAAGGTAACATTTTGGTAGGAAAACAGGGATAACTGTTCTCATTTAGGGCGCCAGTTTCCAGGCTTGAGGGTGGGGCCTTTGCCAGGGAGCTGCCCTCTTCCACCCAGTATTTCCCTGCTTCTTGTCCATATCACCACCATCACCACTATCCATCTCCAGAACTCTGTTCATCTCACAAAGCTTTATACCCATTAAACGATAATCTCCTGTTCCCCACTTTGTCCAGCCTCTGGGGACTGTCATTCTACTTTCTGTCTCTATGAATTTGAGCATTCTAGGTAGCTCATATTAATGAATATTCCCTTGAATGTATGTACCACAATTTCTCTAGCCATTCATCAGTCAATAAACACCTAAGTTGAGTACACCTGTTGGCTATTGTAAATGAACTTGGTTGTGCAAATAACTTTTAGAAGTCCCGCTTCCAATTATTTTGGGTCTATACCTGGAAGCAGAGTTTCTGAGTCTTATGTTAACTGTATGCTTCTCTTTTGGAAGAACTGTTATACTTTTTGGAATTTAAGGTTTTAAGAAAGCTTCAGGCAGGGAAGGAAAACTTCATCTTTGGAATTTCTGAGTGAGATTTGTTACCAAAACAACAACAACACAAAATCTTCCTTAATTCTACCTCAGGTTAAAGGGCGTTGTATTAGTCTGTTTTCTCACTGCTATAGAGACATACCCAAGACTAGGTAATTTATAAATTAAAGAGGTCTAATTGACTTGCAGTTCCACATGGTTAAGGAGACCTTAGGAAACTTACAATCATGGCAGAACGGGAAGTAGGCACATCTCACATCACAGCACGTGAGCAGGTGAGAGAAAGACGGCACATGTGTCAGTGCAGGAAAAACTACCATTTATAAAAGCATCAGATCTTGTGAAAGTTCACACACTATCATGAGAACAGCATGAGGAAAACTGCCTCCATAATCCAATCACTTCCCACTAGGTCTCTCCCCAAACACCTGAGGATTACAATTCAAGATGAGATTTCGGTGGGGACACAAAGTCTAACCACATCAGGTGTGTTTTCTGAAAAACACAGTCAAGCAACCCTTGGGTAGAGGGAGAGTGAGAATTTGAAGAAAAACTCAAAGATTAGGATATTATTATAATAAAGTATTCTGTACTATAAGCCTTCTATAAACACACTAAGGGATTATTATTTGTGTACATTAAAAATGCTCTTTCATTTCAGGGATATGCATACCCATTAGAATCCATTCATTCCAATCCCAGAATAAAAGCTTGGCATTACCTCCAAGATTTAAAATAAGAATGTCACTGTAGAAATTCCCAAGGATTTCAAAGCCAACGTCAGCTCTTTGGCATATGACTGCTCCCAGTACAATCATAATTTGACCTAAATTTTGCTTCTTTCCAAGAATTCTGGTATCACTCATGAGGGTTTGCTTGCTGCCTGGTCTTACCAGTTACATTATCTCTTGGTATAAATGGTAACTGGCTGTCTATGTCTTTGCTTCCTCTCACGGTACTTTGTTTAACGAGCTCAGATATTCAGGGTGCATGGCCCAATGGACAATGAAAAGACAGTGGCTGGGCTGTTTTTGGAGGCAGAATCCCTAAGATTTGACATCTCATTCTTGATGCCATCCACGTCCAACCAGACTTGAACTTCAGGACATTTCTGCAGATGTCTTACAAATTAAGTCACTGGGTCTTTTTTGATTTTGTTGTTTCTTAATGCATCCTCCTTTGATCTCATACTTAGAAATTCTATTTGAGATCCCGTTTTTTCTGGTTATCCTACCTTGGCCACATTTCTAATGAGCAAATTCAACAGCGCTATGCAAGGAACATTTTTCAATGCCAACTCTAATTCTGAAATGTATTTAATATTCATACTGTGATTTCAGGTCACATCATGTTAAACATGACAAGCAGTCTTGTGGTAGTAGCTTTTACTTATAAATGTGGGTACATTGTTGAATTCTCAAGTATTCTATACAAAAACGGATCAAGCTTCTTCCTTTTCTGTGTTCCCACTCTACTGGAGAATTGAAATCATGGAGCCAGGTTGTAATTCTCCTTTTCCTGTCAGCCTTTCACAGTAAACTGTGAACTCCTCAAGGGCAAAGACCCTTTACTGCTCATTTCTGGAATTCCATTTTTAGCAGACAGCCTTGCAAGAGGAATGTAGTTAATATACATTGAAGACATGAAGGAAAGAAAACAAGAGAGGGAAACAGGGACAGAGAAGGAGGAAGAAAGAGGTGGGAAGAAGAGATGGAGGACCTGTTTATAGACCGACGTCAAGTCAGTTAAAACACATAGTTCAAGGTTTTCATTTTTCATTTTTTCCAAAGACCTGCAATAGACCTTGTTGAAAGAAGTTTGCCATTTTTTAGTCACTGAAGCCTGAGATCATCTTCATATTGTTTATGTCCATTCATCTGATGAATCTCTTCTCTTCGCAAGCCCTTTAAAAGGAGTCACTGATTTTCAGAAAGGGCGGGTGCAGCTTGTGGAGCTGGAGGGAAGTTCCTAAACAGGAGTGGCTCTAGCTCACAGGCTTGCAGAGTCTGTAAGTCCCCTCAAGGCTGTGGAATTTGTGATGTATATGCCTGGTGTGAGCTCAGTGAGACCCAGATAACACACATTTTCACCCTTGGTCACACTCTACCTGGCCCTTTTTTTTTCGGCTTTTTATGACTCTGATGTGTTGGGAGACTAAAGTACAACTTGGAATTCTGTCTTACAACTGGTCTATCCATTGTAAGGTGAGGACATGTGACAAGAAGCTTCTCAAGTCTCAGCCAGGATGTCTTCAGCCATCAGCTGCTACTGGGGTCACCAAGAAGTCAGTCAGATAACTTTGGAGAATGATAGGTGGATGCTGAGTGTTTGCATGGCTGGTTAGCTCTGTTTGTTTATTCTTGCTCATCCAAGAAAATGCAGCCTTCTTCTTACTTATTTTTCTTTTCTCCATTGATCCCTAAAGCTGAAATTGATGCTTTTAGTCAAACTGAATTCATAGACCTATCTAACAATGATATCTCATCATTAGGAGACTAGAATTATTATTAGTCAATATTTGCCAGAGAAACAGAACCAGTAGGAAAGGGATGTATAGATAGATAGATAGATAGATAGATAGATAGATAGATAGAAAGAATAGATGATAGGTAATTAGATTAGATTGATAGATCACTAGATGAGATAGACAAATGGAGAAATGGTTGGATTGATGGATGGATAAGATAGAAAGACAGATGATAGATGAAAGATTATAGATAGATGATATATAACAGCTAGATAGGTAGCTAGTGAGAGAGATTTGATACATCAGTAGATGGTATGGATAGATGGATAAGATAGAAAGAAAGATAATAGATAGGACAGATAATAGATGGTAGACAGATGATAGGTAAATGATAGATAGATAGATGAGCTAGATAGATAGATAGATAGATAGATAGATAGATAATTGATAGATGAAAAGATAGATTTGATGTATCAACAGATGGGATGGGTGAATGTATGGATAAGTCAGCAAGGCAGATGATATATATATATGGGACACATGATAGATATATAATAGATTGTAGATACATGATACATCAATTATTGATACATAGAGACATACATACACGTATACATACATTTATTAAAAGGCCTTGGTTCATGTGATTAGGGAAGCTGTTAAGCTCAAAATCTACTTGGTGGTCCAGCACCCTGGAGACTAAGTTGAGCCAATGTTGTAGATAGAGTCCCAGGGCCACTTGTTGGCAGAATTCATTCATGCTCTGGGTAGGTCAGTCTTTTGTTCTATTCAGGCCTTCAACTGAGTTGATGAGGATCACCCACATTATGGAGAGTGTGATGGTTAATATCGAGTGTCAACTTGGATATTGGATTGAAGGAAGCAAAGTATTGTTCCTGGGTGTGTCTGTGACGGTGTTTCCAAAAGAGATTAACATTTGAGTCAGTAGACTAGGAGAGGCAGATCCACCCTCAACCTGGATGAGCACCATCTAATCAGCTTCCAGCATGGCTAGGATAAAAGCAGGCCGAGGAATGTGGAAGGACTAGACTTGCTGAGTCTTCTAATCTCCATCTTTCTCCCATGCTGGGTGCTTCCTGTCCTGGAACATTAGACTCCAAGTTTTTTGGCTTTTGGACTCTTGAACCTACACCATTGGTGTGCCAGGGGCTTTTGAGCCTTCAGCCACAGATTGAAGGCTGCACTGTCAGTTTCCCTAATTTTAAAGTGTTGGGACTTGGACTAGCTTCTTTGCTCCTCAGCTTGCAGATGGCCTATTGTGGGATTTCACCTTGTGATCATGTTAGTCAATACTTTTTAATGTACCCCCTTTCATATATACATCTTTCCTATTAGTCCCGTCCCTCTACAGAACCCTAATACAGAGGGCAAACTGCTTTACTCAAAATCCAGAAGTAAATTAATAATAAAAGGATATTACCAATAACTTTATGGCAAAAATTTTGACTGCGTAGATGGAATGGAAAATCTCCTTGAAACACACCAACTACCAAAGCTCAATCAAAGCTCAAGGAAAAATAGATATTTGAAATAGTACCATGTCTATGAAACAAATAAGATATAGTACTATGTCTACTAAACAAATAAGATATGTGGCTGAAAACCTTCTTAACAAAAATGAGCAAAAACAATAAGACAAGCCTAAAACCAAACCAAACCTATAAACAGTGTAAGATGGATTCATTGGTAAATTCTACTAAACACTTAAGGAAAATAATGCCTATTGTATGCAAATTCTGCCAGAAAACTCAAGAGGAGAAAATGCTTCAGGATTCATTTTATGTGTAAAGCACAATGAAGTGCTTTTTAAATTTTTGCTAGTGTCCTGGTGTACAATTCTGTTCCATTTGCTGTTTAAGTTTGAATCTTGTCTATTGTACATTCTGAAATGTTAGAGTCATTTTTGAGAAAAGAAAGACAAAAACAGTATAGTAAAAATACAGAAAGTTAATTTCCTCATGAACACAGATACAAAAGTTATAAACAGAATTTAGTATGCATATGTAAAAATTTAATAAATTGTATATTATAAATACATGTAATTTGTCATGTCAATTTTATCTCAATAAAGCTGTCCAAAATTGAAATCAAATAGAATAAAATAAAAATGCTGTTTTTATTGGCTCTGACATTCAAAATACAAGTCAGTTTATTTCATTTCTCATTATTCTTTACTTTTCTAACTCTTTTTCATTATGGTAAAATATACACAACATACATTTTACCATCTTAGGTATTTTTAAGTGTATGGTTCAGTGGTATTGAATACATTCATAATATTGTGCAATCATCACCACCATTCATCTCCATAACTCTTTTCATCTTCTAAATCTGAAACTCCATACTCATTAACAATGACTTCCTATTTCCCTCCACGCAGCACCTGGAAATCACTCCTCTACTTTCTGTCTCTATAATTTTGACTACTCTAACTATCTCTTATAAGTAGAATCACACAGCATTTGTCTTTTTGTAACTAGCTTATATCACTTAACATAATGTTCTCAAGGTTCATTCATGTTGCAGCGTGTGTCAGAATTTCCTTCCTACTTAAGGCTGAATAATATTCCTTTGTATGTTGTATTAATCCATTCTCACGCTGCTATGAAGAAACACGTGAGACTGGGTAATTTACACAGAAAAAGAGGTTTAGTGGACTCACAGTTCCACATGACTGGGAGGCCTCAGGAAACTTATGATATGACGGAAGGCATCTTCTTCACAGGGTGGCAGGAGAGAGAATGAGTGCCGAGCGAAGGGGAAATCCCCTTATAAAACCATCAGATCTCGTGAGAAATCACTTACTATCATGAGAACAGCATGGGGGAAACCACCCCCATGATTCGATTGTCTCCGCCTGGTCCTGACTTTGACACGCGGGGATTATTACAATTCAAGGTGAGATTTGGGTGGGGACACAGAGCCAAACCATATCATACGTATAGACCACATTTTGCTTATCCATTCATCAGATGATAAACACTTAGATGGTTTCCACAATTTAGCTATTGTGAATGATACTGTTATGAACATAAGTGCATAAATATCTCTTTAAGTCCTTGCTTTCAACTCTATTGGACATACATCTAGAAGCAGAATTATTGGATCATATGGTAATTCTATTTCTAAATTTTTGAGGAAGCACCATAAGGTTTTCTACAGTCACTGTACCATTTTACATTCCCACCAGCAGTTTACAAGAGTTCCAATTTCTTTGCGTCCTTGCCAACATTTGTTATTTTTTGCTTTTTCTTTTTACAGTAGTTATTCTAATGGGTGTGAAGTGGTATCTCATTGTGGTTTTGGTTTACATTTTCCTTTTCATGTGCCTGTTGGCCATTTGTATGTATCTTCTTCAGAGAATATATGTTCAGATCCTTTGTCCATTTTTGAATAGGTTTTGCTGTTGAGTTTTAAGAGTTCTCTATATTCTGAATATTAATTTCGTAACATACATAATTTGCAAATATTTTATCCATCCCATGAGTTCAGCTTTTTTACCCTGCTGATATTGTCTTTTGAAGCACCGTTTTTTGTTTGTTTTTGAATGGAGTCTCCCTCTGCTGCCCAGGCTGGAGTTCAGTGGCATGATCTCAGCTCACTGCAGCCTCCACCTCCTAGGGTCAAGCAATTCTCCTGCCTCAGCTTTCTGAGAAGGTGGGATTACAGGCACTTGCCACCATTCCCAGCTAATTTTTGTATTTTTAGTAGAGATGGGGTTTCACCATGTTGGCCAGGGTGGTCTCAAACTCCTGACCTCAAGTGATTCGCCTGCTTTGGTGTCTCAAAGTACTGGGATTACAGGCATGAGCCACCACACTTGGCCAAAAAAATTGAGGCACAATTTTTAAAAAAATTATGAAGTCCAAATTGTCTATTTTTTTCTATTGTTACCTGTGTCTTTGGTGTCATATGTAAGAAATCCTGATCAAACCCAGTGTTGCAAAGCTTTTTCCCCTATGTTTTCTATTACGAGTTTTATAGTTTTAGTTATTACATTTAAGTCCTTGTCTCATTATTCTTCACATGGAAAATGTGCTTAGAACTTGTTTTTATGTTGACAGTGTTGGCACTTTTAACTGAACGAGCCATTCCACAATCTTGTGGATGCCTGACTAGTCTTGTTACTTTTAGGCATACCACTTAGGTTTCCAACGTTAGTCAGTTTTCTTAACATATTCAGTGTATATGGATGTTACATTTTATAAAAGCATTTCCACAGCTCCTTCACATAAATTAGCTCACTCAATCCCAGTATCCAGCCAAGCAATGCTTAAATACATTCAAATGAATTAAACAACATTAGAGGCGAGAAATAAAGTCTGAATGGGTCATGGAAGGTTTGTCCCAGACCACAAATCTAGTAAATATAAAACTGGAGGATAATAAGATGGGATTTGAGAATCTCTACATGCCTGCCCAGTGTTTTCTGTACAATCATGCTACCCCTTGATGAGTCATTAGTACCTATGCTTTTCTATATTTTATAGATATAGGTCATAGGCATAAGATTTTTTGGTATAATAAGGGAAGACTCTGCATGGTTCATGTGTTTGAACTTGAAACAATTTATTACCCAATTTTAAAAGAAACTTTAAAATTTGAAAAATAGACTCACAAAATACTGCAAACTCAAGAAAAGAAAACTAAGGAGAATATGAGAATTTTTGCTCAATCTCTTACAGTGCAAGTTGAAAAAAAGACCTAACACAGTGAAAAAGGGAGCGTGTTTGCAGCACTATTTTACTGATTCCCCATACTGGAAAATTTTTGTTTTGTTTTTCTTATATTCCATCTGTTGAAAGTCTTAAATATTAAGGGTATGAAATTTATGTATTTTTAGTTTCTTAAAATTTTTGTGAGTACAAAAATCAAATCAAAATGGATTAAAGGGTATGGAATTTAGATATTGGAATAAACTGATATACCCAATGCTTGCTATTGTGACATATTTTCTTCCAAAATTATCTTTCATTCCAAGCTCTTGGGATAGTTTATGATCTAGTATGTTTGGTGTAAATATTCTCATAATATGTAAATATAGATACTCTAGCATATTTGATGTAAGTTTCTTAGGATGTAGTTCCACATCCTGAAAAATTCCATTGATAGGCTTCTGTTTTCCTGTTTCGATAAAGCCATAAAGTAGTTCCGAAAAACTTTCAATAAATAAAGCTGGACACTGAAAGATTTGACGTGAAAATGTCCTTGTCCATTAACGGTAAATATTGTATTTTCTTAGTGGCCATTTTTAAATTTACAATCGGATGATCATTATTTTCTGATGTAGTATTAACAAGATCAAAATAGCATCATTAGATTTTCCTTCATGTTGTGATTTTCACAATAAAATTCTCAAACACTAACCCAGAGGTCATTCTAAAATATTTTTAGTATGATCTGAAGTCCCAGGTATAAATTACAAACTTCCTAAAAAGTAGAACCATCTCACTCAACTAAACAACATTGCCTTTAAAAAGTTTAAGACAATTTCGATTGAAATTCCTAATGGAAGATTTTCCAGCAGAAGTCAGTTAAATTTTATTGTCTATATTATCATTTTTATAGAAGTTGGAAAACCTCTAGAGAAGTGAATTAAAGTTGATCTTTTTGCTTGTAATAAAATAAAGAACATCCTATTTTACCTAAGGGGATGTCTTCAAAATGACTTTTAAAGTAAAACTCGTAAAAGTTAAAAAAAAAAAAAGTAAAGAAATCTAGGGAGATTGCCTACATAATTCATTCTCTCTTTCCTCCCTGCCTCTCTCTCTTCCTCATTCTTCTCTCCCTCTCTATTTTTCTTTCCTTTACTCTTTTCCCCTAGAAATTATATAACTAGTGTGGCTTAATAAACTTTGGACCTTTTTGTTCACCTGGGCTCTTCTCTCCTGGAAAGAACCGTGTCTCGCACCCCGTTACATCAGCCCTGGTGAGGTAATCTACAGTTAGCAAGATGTAACTTCACTTCTTAACATGATAATACAAATCATTCTTCAATATCGTTCTTTGCACACGATGGTCTAAACCTCACAACCTTATTCCCAAGTGAGCTCAAGTTCACCACTCACATAGCATTTTTCTAAACAGCTCAAAAACCCCAGCAATTTATGGGCTCCACTCTGGCAGAGCTAAAATGAAAATGTGGATTATAGCTGTCATTTTCAGGTTCAGAGCTGGCTATGTCAGTACAGATTGATTTGTAAGTGTCCGTTTCCATAGCCATGGCCAATAGGTAGCGTTTCATTTTGAGTTTCCCCAAATGACTACTCTCACAGCCACAGAAATATATGAGCCCATTAGCGTTGCAATGCTTTACAAAAATTGGCTTATTTGAGTCTCCCTTGAAAATGTTCCCCTGAATATGAGTTTTAACTGCAAGTCATGATTGAATTTTTTTTTTTTTTTTTTTTTTTTTACTAGGTGGGCTATGTTTGGTGATTGTCTAGATTCATTGATATCCATAAGGTAAGGGAATAAATACTAACGTATTCTGGGTTATTAATAAAAACATACTGAGTAGTTTATATGATTCATTGTGTTACATTTTTAGTGCTTTGTGAAATGTGTGTTCTTGGCTTAAATGCTTACAGTGTAAAACAGATGAAAATTAACCTACCATTTACCTGAAATTTGCCTGGAGTCTACACTGCATCGCTTGCTAGTGAGGAGAGGGTGGAGGCATGTGATATAGATCAATCGTACAGATCAGTCATACAACTGACCACCATACATAATATCTTTTCTTCTCAGTTTTTCCATCTCCTTACCCTGATGATTATCTTCACGAGGTTTCGTGATGCCCGATGGTTGTGTTTCTGTGTTTGTTGTCTTTTATTTCCTTTTATCAGCTTTTTCCCCGAATATAAACTTTGGATATCTGCCTTTCCATTCGTGTAACCTTTGAGTTAGTACTTGGTATGCAGTGGGTAAACAATACACGTTGACTGGATTTAAAAAAACTCAGTCAAAGTACCAGAGTTTGTTCCCTCTATGTCAGACTAGATAAAATCCTTTGAACTAATACCCCATAAGGGAAAAAAACGTCTGTAATGAAAATGGGCCACAGAGAAAAAAATGTGTTTGTGTGTACATATGCGTGTGCATGTGTGTAAAAGAGATTTAATATAAATATATATACACATATATGTACTTACACATACAAATGCAATGCACATATGTATGCATATATATACCTCTATATAGCCATATATATGTAGATTGTATTCATATTGGAGACAGATATATAGGAAATATATATATTTATAAAGATATATAGATAGATGTAGATAGATAGATAGATAGGATAGATAGCTTTACAGCTGGAAATGTATCTATCTATATTTGTTTATTTGTTTGTTCATTGTTATTGCAGGGAGTTGTTAGTTGTTGTCAAAACATTGACAAATTTCACGAACACAGAAGGTGGCTGGAAGGAATAAAGTAGACTAACCTCAAAGGACCAACTGCTGCCATATGCACAGACATTATAAGGAGAATATTAATAACATTAAATGACAGCTCACTGATAAATGGAAGTAGTAGAAAACCTTTTTTGTCTTCCAAGGTTTGCAATCAAAGGAGAAGAACATTTTAAACAGCCTGACACAAACTAATTTTGCTATTTCCCTATGAGGTAATTCAGCACAGTCTTAATTTCCATTTTATTTACATTAGTCTTTGGAATATTGAGAGGCAGGCTTTATCTCAGACAGTTCCTAGAATAAAAGGTAAATTCCCATATGCCTCTCAGTCCTTAACCAGATCCACCTTTATTGGCAGGAATAGAGAATGAAAAGAAAACAGGAAATTTAGTACCAGTTTTCAAAATATTTAACTAACCTTCTTATCTGTATTTTTATATTTAAATGATTCTAGAATATCCAAGTGACCAAGCCAGAACCTTGATGGACACAGGAACTCTGTTTTCTTGTTACAGCACCTACAGAATGTGACACCATGCAGACTAATAATAAATGCTTCACTGTACTCATACATGTTCTAGTGCATGGGATATATGTAGAAATCATGGATGTGAATTCAAAGTCATTCATCTTTTAAATGAAATCAGTATTTTGAAGACATGTGTGCACCACTGATATGGCTTGGCTGTTTCCCCACTTAAATGTCATCTTGAATTGTAGTTCCCGTAATCCCCGTGTGTTGTGGGAGGGACCTAGTGGGAGGTAATTGAATCATGGGGGCAGTCACCCCCACACTGCTGTTCTCGTGACATTGAATGAGTTCTCACCAGATCTGATGGTTTTATAAGGGGCTATTCCCCCTTTTGCTCAGCACTTCTCCTTCCTGCCACCATGTAAGACATGCCTTTGCTCCTCCTTCACTTTCTGCCATGATTGTGAGGCCTCCCCAGTAATGTGGAACTGTGAATCCATTAAACCTCATTTTCATTATATATTACCCAGTCTTGGGTATTTCTTCATAGCAGTATGAAAGTGGACTAATACAACCACCATGTTCATGACAACATTATTCATAACAGCAAAGATTTGGAAACAAGCTAGAAGTCCATTGACATACAGATGGATTGAGAAAATGTGTATACGTATTTATATATGTCATGGAATCTTATTCAACCTTGGAAAAAAAAGGAAATCTTGTCATTTTTTAACAACATGGATGGACCTGAGGGATGTTACGCTGAGTGAGATGGGCCAGGTGTAGAAAGACAAATTCTGTATGATCTTATTTATTCATTTAGATGTGGAATCCAAAATAGTGAGACTCATAGAAGCAGAGAGCAAATGCTGGTTACCAGGTGGGTGGGGAAGGAGAAATGGGAGGTAATGGTTAAAGGGTCCAAGCTTTCACTTATGTGAAGTAAATTAATTCTAGAGACCTACTGTCCAGTGTAGTGCCTAGGACAAACAATACTGTATTTTATATATAAAATTTACTAAAAGGGTAAATCTTACGTTAAATGTTCATATCACACACATGCACACACACACACACACAAAGACATGAGATAATAATAATAAACGGAGTGGGAGGAAACTTTGGGAGATAATTGATTGATTTATAACCTTGATAATGGTGATGGTTTCAAGAGTGTATACTTATCCCCAAACTTGTCAAGTTGTATTTGTTAAATCTGTATAGCTTTCAACATGTCATAGTTCAATAAAATGGTTTAAAAAACCCGCAAAGTTATTCATCTTTTAAAATGTGACTTTTCTCCAGCTAATTTACCCCCTCCATGCAGTAGAATATGAATGTGATAGTGACAAACCATTTTCCAGCAACTAAACAAGGACACCTCTCCTGGGGATGGGGAAACAGGGTAGAAGATGGGTTTATTCTGGAAAATTCTGAGTGAATCCAGAGAACAGAACTTTCACTCTCTCAAAACACCCATCTGTTCAGACATTTATGTGCAAGAAGTAAAAGTTTCATCTTGGGCAAAGTACTGCTGTTCTGTCCATGGAGACACATGAAAGCTAGTAACATTTTTTATTAGTGATAAAGAAAAAAAAAGCAATGTTTGTTAAGAGAATAAGAGGCTCAAAGCATCAGCGACACACACAAAGGTAGCCCAGAAAGGACTCGGTGAAGAATTAAGACCACACAGAACCAGAGAACTATTTGAGCCATAATAGTTAACTCTGTGTGCGTATATCTAGTCAACAGATACATCATTACTCAGAAATGGAAACTGATTTCAGAAGAGCATCTTTTATGCTTTTGTTTTCTAAGCGTATATTTAAAGATTTTTAGTAACATCTATAAAAGGCTATAGTGTGGAAGGTCAGGTCTCACTAACAGCTGAACAAGTAGACCTCCATAACAATTGTTTCAGCACTGACCGAGTGGTGAAGTTAAATATTAAAAGTTGAAAGAGCCAGCGCCCTTATACAAAGGCTGGGATGTAACAAAAGCCCACCAAGAGTTCTGCCCAGGCCTTTCCTGAGGCTTGAAGCATGACAAGATAACAAAGGAATTCTTATCAGGACCCATTTAGGATGAAACAAGTTTTACTGGGGGTCTGAAAGAACTCCCCAGACCTCCATAAACAAGTTTTATTGGGGGTCTAAAAGAACTCCCCAAATCTCCATGATTTAGCAGGAGACAAGATGAGGGTAATCACCCCCAGCACCTGGACCCATCTAGATTAAGTCAATTTACTGAGGCTCCAGAGGAAGGTCTCCAGGACTCAGACCTTAGTTATAGATTAAAAGAAGTTAATCACTTATATCGTTAGATGAATGCACACTTACACGTAGACATATAGCTTAGCAGGTAGATAAGCTCTGGAAAACTTTGTGATTTGAGTTTGTCTGGCGATATTTTCCAGGTCTTCTCCCTGTACGCGGTTACAGAAGTAAACTCTCTTCTTTTTCCAGTTCTTCTTCATGCCATTATTGGGCCGCAAGAATAAGCAGCCTGACCCGTGGCTCAGTCCGGGAACAATAGCTTCTGTGATTTCTAACACACCATTTTTTGGTCCTACTTGAGAATCCTTTCAGGTATTGTGACTTTCTTGGCAAACTTTGCATCTGGCAAAGAATTAGTGCAAGAATGTGTGTACTAAGAATACCCTTGTTATCCATAGGAGTTGTCAGCAAAACAATAATACTCATCAATTTTTTATTTTCTAACAAGAAAAGATCTTTTTATTTCCTGGCACTTTGAAGATGTCCCTTCTATATTGAAATGATCATTTTGATTTGAGGATTTTCCTTATCAAAATTTCGTCACGAGTTTTCTAATGAATTTTGAATTGAAAAAGAGGCATTATGACTCCACCAGCTCTTCGACTTAACATTTCCTAGTGGTTGATTGACTTGTTTGCTGGTTGCCTCTTTCCTAAGGTGCATACCTCTCTCTCTTTCCTCCTCATTAATTTGAGAAAGAATATCAATTTCTGTTCTTGTCCTGCCAGTTTTAAATTATTTAATTCCTTGGGACAGGTCTGCAAAGTAGTCGAATCATTCTGTGAGAACCTTCAGCATCCACTAGAAATGAGGGTGCCGGCGACCTGCAAGAATCTTACTGTAAATGAATATGGCACATTTCGAGATTAGGGGCTTCTGAAATCATGCCAATCACTTAAATGTCTCACCGGAAAAAGTAATGCTCTTTCTAAAGTTCCCGATTCCATCTACAGATGATATAATTATTGGGTGTCGGGAAACCTTCACGGCTTCCCTCACAGTGACTAAGGTAGATTTGAAAACCTAAATTTATGTGTGCATTCGCCAACTAAATATGTTAATATAAATAACATCCAATGCTATTTACTTTCCTATATATCTGACGTTAATAATGAAAAAGGGAAAAGAAATTCATTCTAAAACACCATGTGTTAATAATATTTCTGTCCGTGTTAAGTTCACTGAATAGTTTCCTTACATATGCGTGCCTTCCTTTTAGAAATGGGTAAGAGATGGCAATTTTGTTTAAAATAAGGGGAAGAAAGGCATCTCTTTAGCTTCACCTTTGTTTGTTAAATTCAGTGAATACATAATGAATGTATGTGATCAGAACATACACCACACAACGGATGGGAGTTAATCCTCCATTGCCTTTGAGAGAATTTTATGAGAAGGAAAGATATCCTCGTATTCTGACAATTTGAAGGCCTAGGGAAATAGCACATAGCATTCAAAGGACTTCTTTAACGTGTAGCCTTCACGAAAGCTTATTTTAATATAGTTCTGAGTGATTCTGTGAATATTCAAAATCTCCTTTGCACTCAAAATTAAATTAAAAAAAGAAAAACCACTGTGTTGATCTTGTGGCCTAGATGATCCTATGTTATACAGAATTAATTTTTAAAAAAGGCAGAGATTCACTTCCTGTAAAAAGAAGAGAATATCTTAAATTGCATATGTATTCGAATATGACGTTTTGACTTAATTCATTGCTCAGCTCAGGAGAATCAAATAGAAAGTGTTCATGGTTTACTGTTTTTAAAGCCTAGTGGCTGATAGCATATTAATTTTTGCCAAAGTTGAATATGTTAATTTTTACTTTAGAATACATTAATATTTAGAATACTTACTGAGTTTGTTAAGACAGAAAAAGTTTTGTTCTATATAATCTAAGTTATATTTTAGAAAAGAACTATAAATTGAAATATAAAATTAACCATTTTTTTCTTTGAGCATTTTTTGTTTCTTTCTTTCTTTGGCATTTCTGTGTTCATAGTTGAGGTTGGCAGTTACCTCCTCGTATTTAGTCAGTCAGAGCCCTCCGTCATATGCTTTTGAAGTCTGAGAATTACAAGTAAATACAATAACTGGTCATAAGACCCAATTTTTACAATAAAAATTGTTATAGTAAACTTTAATACAAAGTGAAAAAAAAATCACAAAACCACCTTAAAGAACACATGAAACATTACAAATATATGGATAATCTATGGAAGTTGTACATAATCATCATCATTATCTTCATCAGCTTTGAAGATAAGATACACAAACGTTTTGAAAATTAATCACCTCACTCCTCCTTAATCAGTGGGCCAAAGACAAGGTGATTATTAAAATGAGAAAATACGAGAATTGAATGACAATGAAAATGGTACATCTCAAAACTAAAATCAAGGATATTAACATTAAGATACCTTAAAGAAATAGAAAACAAATCACACACTCAATGAAGTTGCTTGCAAGAATTTTTATAGACAAAGCACTAGAATTCCCAATATAGAAATTACTTCTATGAATTGATTGGGGAAAGCCAAAACAAACGGAAAATTTTGTGTAGTGTATTAGCCTGTTTGCATGCTGCTAATAAAGACATACCCAAGACTGGGTAATTTAAAAAGGAAAGGGATTTAATTGACTCACAGTTCCACATGGCTGTGGAGGCCTCACAATCACGGTGAAAGGTAAAGGAGGAGCAAAGTCACGTCTTAAACGACGGCGGGCAAAACAGAATGAGAGCCAAGTGAAAGGGGAAACCCCCCCTTGTAATACCATCAGATCTCATGAGACTTAATCACTACCACAAGAACAGTATGGGGGAAACCTCCTCCATGATTCAGTTATCTCCCATCGGCTCCCTCCCACAACATGGGGATAATGGGAGCTACAATTCAAGATGAGATTTAGGTGGAGACACAGACAAACCATAGCATGTAGCATGTCATGGATACTTAAACATGTCATGGAAGAGAAGACTGGGCTGGCCCATGAACATTTTTGTTACGCTAATTTGCTATAAACAAATGCACAAACTTGAGAAAGATGGAATTTCCTATCATCTTGTGTTTACGAACACTTCTCTTACTTTTCAAAGGTCTATGGCCACAAGAATATCTTTATTAAGAGTGGCACACTCGTTTAAAATGAGAAACATTTGTATTTAACATGTTTTCGATAAGTTCTATTTTGCACCATATTCATGTAATTCTTTCTGATTTCTCTCTGCCTGTATTGATGCAACCCAAAACTGATCATTCCTTTACTTTGAACTTTCTGAATGATTTTCTTTATCTATGCTTGTTTAAAGGTTGCATTTAGTCAATAGTGTTTTTGATGTAATTATTATCTTTCTGCTTTTATAGGTGAATTCAACATAAATTCATTTACATTGCCATGAATGATAGATGTAGGTACACTTTCAAAAAATAAAAATATTAATTTGTGCATAAACATGTTTTATTAATGATAAAGTGTGCAGCTTTTCATTACAAAGCATTACATTTAGGTATATTTAATATCCTTAATTGTATATATTTTTATATATATACACCTACATATAGATTCATGGAAATACACGCACACACTATATATATGTACACATACACATAAATATACAATTTAATTCTTTCTGATGTGATATGCATTTACTTTTGCAAAATGTGAGCATAAACACAATTTTTTCACCCCACCTATCTTCTACTTATTTTTTTATTAGTAAAAGGTAGTGTTTTAGACATTGTAATATTAAATAATTATTTTGTATTATACATTGTATTAGTCCATTCTCACACTGCTAATAAAGACATACCTGAGACTGGGTAATTTATAAAGGAAAGAAGTTTAATTGACTCACAGTTCCACAGGGCTGGGGAGGCCTCAGAAAACTTACAATCACGGTGGAAGGGGAAGCAAACATGTCCTTCTTCACATGGTGGCAGCAAGCAGAAGTGCAGAGCAAATGCAGGGAAAGCACATTACAAAACCATCACCTCTCATGAAAACTCACTCATTAACATGAGAACAGCATGGAGGTAACTGCCCCCATGATTCAGTTATCTCCACCTGGTCCCTCCCACGACACCTGGGGATTATGGGAACTACAGTTCAAGATGAGATTTGGGTGAGGACACAGTCAAGCCATATCACACATCTTGTCTTTCAAAAGACATTTCTATAATATCTTGCAGCTATATAATTATTACACCACATTTCCATGAGATTTAAATCTTTAGCCCCACACTTTGTATCGATGACATCAGAAATGCTCATCTTGACTTGTGTGTACATTTCTGCCTCCCTCACGCTGTTGTCTTGTTATCTTATTGTTCATTTCTTCTTTCACAGAATCTTTCCTACCTTCAACTTTATTGAACAGAACAAGTAGCCTCTATCCAGTGTTTATTATGGCTTTTGTATGATGTATTTTTCCAATTATGCTGTCTCTTGGCAGATGGATTTCTAACCATTCGAGTTATTTAACAGCATTATTTCTTTATTTTTATTTCCATAGACTCAGCTGGATCCCAAATATATTTTCATTGTTGTTTTTGTTTCTGGGTGTTAACATTTTGGAGCTTCTAACTGTCTGAGAGAATTCTGTGTTGTTGTCAAAGACACGGTTACTTGTTTATGCTGGGCATGCCAGTGTGTCTTGGTTGTTAGAAGTTGCAAGTAGACAAAGGAAATCAATTCCTAACAAGTCTCTAAATGCAATTCCCTGGAGGGGAATATTTGGATATAATGTTTGACATAGATGACATGTGCTGCTGGATATTGCTAATGTTTTGGGTTTTGTTTGCTTTTTGTGTTGTTTTTGAGACAGGGTCTCGCTCTGTAGCCCAGGCTGGAATGCACGTGGTGCAATCATAGCTCAGTTCAGCCTTGACCTCCCAGACTCAAGCAATCCTCCCCCCTCAGCCTTCAGAGTAGCTGGGACCAGAGGTGCGCAATACCATGCCCAGCTAATTGTCTTTCTTTCTTTCTTTCTGTCTTTTTTTTCTAGAGCCAAGATCTCACTATGTTGCTTTCTGTATCGTTTCCCACCAGTCCCATCTGTTTTGGGGCTTTTCTTCCTACCCTCAGCAGCTTTACAAGGGATCCTACTGCCTTCCTGCCTTGAGTTCATTCAGGTACCCACTTGTGGAGAGTGTCCCGCAGCTGGCCTGGTGCCTGGGGTCTCCTTTTCCCCCACCTCCATCAAGCAATGTCCCTCCTGAATTTGACCATTCACAGCACTGCTGGCATCTAGTCAAAACCTGGACATCCTAGATCAATTAGGCAAAATTCAGCCAGATATACTCTTATCTACAAACTATGATGTCTTAGAATAAGAATTTTAAGGCCATGAGTCATGAAATCCTGGAAACTCAAAACCCTGCCAATATTATTGGCAAAATATCTGGTTCATGGGAGCAAATGATTTGTCCTAGAGAGACAGTCCTTAGCTATCATCTGACTTGAAAAGTAGTTCATACTCAACACAAAAACAATACAAAATCACCACCTTCAGATACAACAGATGAAGAAGAGCTATTAGAACAAGACAGGGAGTTGAGTATGCTTTCACTTTGGGCGGGAATATAATATGGTCTTCACGATGGTGTAGATTTAGGGATGTAAATTAGGTTACACATGGTCTTAGTTGTATTTCAGGGTTTTCTAAATAGTGTTGAAGCTTGCCTTTCTCTGTGTCACTTACGTTCATATTAATTATTATTAAAGAATGTGAGTAGATAGAAAACATAAAACTATATATGTGAATATATGCTCATATATAAACATTATATATGCTCATATATTAATAATTTATACTTATAAACATTATTCGGGCATGATAGTATGCACCTGTAGTCCCAGCTATGTAGAAGGCTGAGACACTGAGGCAAAGAGGGTCGCTTGTGCCCAGGAATTCAAGGCTGCAGTAAGCCGTGATCATGCCAGTGCCTTCCAGCCTGGATGCCAGAGTAAAACTGTCTCTCTAAACATAAAAAAAAAAGATTATAAATAATTTACATTTAAAATTTATTTTTAGTTACAATATGACTATAACCTTAGCAATTTGCAATTGTAACATGATTACAATAAATATAATAAAAATATATTACCAGCCTGGGCAACATAGTGAGATCCCATCTCTTAAAAAAAAGGAAAAACGCACTCAGTCATGGTGCCCAGGAATTCAAGGCTGCAGTGAGCTATGATTGCACCACTGCACTCCAACCAGGGAAATAGAGTGAGACTTGTCTCATAAAAGAAGAAAACATTTTATATATATATATAAAATATGTATCATTATATAATATATATTATATAATTTTAATATATATTTAAATATATAATTTATAAGATATATTACACATACTCTGTATTATATATAATATTATGTATAACATATACACACACACATACATTTTCAATATAGATACATCTGCTATAATTATATGCAAAAATAATTAGGTGTATACACAGTATAAACTTTTGCACATGTACTTTACATATATATATATAGTTACTTTTGCATGTCAGGACCAAACGTATGAGGCATTTTCTACTATGTACTAGGCACTAGACAAAGCTCCTGAAATGAAATTGTTAAAAAGCAGATTTACTCATTCATATTTGCCTATTTTAGTTGCAATGCAATTTTGTTTTGTTATTCATAATACCGGATTATTTTAAAGGAAACTTAAAGATAAAACTATTTTATAGAACTATTTGGTTTTCTATATTATGTAAATTTATAATTTTAATTTTCAATCACAACTATTTGAATACAATCATAACATTAGTTAGTGTAAGGTGTATATATTTTGAACATTCAGAGGACCAGATCTGGTATTAAGTTGATTTCATTCCTAAATAGCTGGGAAACTTTGGGAAAGTCATTTCAGCCTTTGATTCTCCTTCAGTTCAGTGATTGCTCTGTAAGTGAAAATAAAAACTCAGATATCATGGAGCTGCAGAAGAATTGAATGTATTAATAAGTGACTATGCAATTAAATTGTGTTCAGCGTGGCCGGGCGCGGTGGCTCAAGCCTGTAATCCCAGCACTTTGGGAGGCCGAGACGGGCGGATCACAAGGTCAGGAGATCGAGACCATCCTGGCTAACACAGTGAAACCCCATCTCTACTAAAAAATATAAAAAACTAGCCGGGCGAGGTGGTAGTCCCAGCTACCCAGGAGGCTGAGGCAGGAGAATGGCGTGAACCCGGGAGGCGGAGCTTGCAGTGAGCTGAGATCCGGCCACTGCACTCCAGCCTGGGCGACAGAGCCAGACTCCGTCTCAAAAAAAAAAAAAAAAAAAAAAAAAATTGTGTTCAGCAAGGTCTCTGTCAGTGGCCATTGTTCATTTTAAGACCCTTGTATTATAAAGTACCATGGTGAAATCAAAGTAAAGAATAAATAACAGTTTTGGGGATTGGTGTGATGGCTGCCACCTGTAATCACAGTACTTTAGGGAGGTCATGGCAGAAGAGTCCAGAATTTTGAGACCAGCCTGGGAAAGAGTGAGATCCCATAAAAAACAAAACAAAACAAAACTAACTAAAAAAATTAGTTGGGCATGGTGGTGCCTACTTATCATCCTAAGTACTCAGGAGGCTGAGACAGGAGGATCTCTTAAGCCCAAGAGTTCCAGGCTGCAGTAAGCTATGATCATACCACTGCACTCCAGCCTGGGTGACAGAGCAAGACCCCATCTCTTAAAAACAAAACAAAACAAAAACAGTTGTTGAAGAAAAAATATGCTATATGCTCTGGGAGTTACAAAGTGATGGAGTTCCAAACATGTGCTCGGCTCTTGACTCAGCCTCGCATATGTTTTACACACATACTCACAGCAACCCAGTGAGATAAGAACAAAGACTGACTTTAAAGCCAAAGGGAATGTGTCTTAATGAGGTTAAAAGCAAAATTATAAATAATTAGATGAGTTACTCAGAAAACAAACAAGAACAGCCAAGAAGCGCATCCATGCCCTTATTAAACATAACCGCCTTGCTGTGTAAAACCTTCTAAGGTTTTTAGGCAGCAAGAATAGGTATCCTCAGAACTGCATAAACAACAATCCGTGGGATAATGTAATTCTTTTCAGTGGGAACATTGCTTTACCAGAAAGGGTGGGCATTTCAGTCCACTGTGAGGAACAAGTTGGATTTCAGTACACAGATATGTTGGGGCCATTCCTGGTAAATAAAAGCCTATAAACCAAAAATGAAATTGTAAGCCCCTCAACTGAATGCATGGACCCCTCCTTTCAGCCAAGGGAATTTTAAAGAAACCTGAAAAACCAGTATGAGCCATAATTGGAAAAAGGGGGGTCAGACATGCCTCACTGTATTCTCCTTTCTTGGGGAGTCAAGCACAACTAATCAGCATTCACTTTAAAACAAAGATCTTAAGACTGATAGAACAGACTCTTTGTAGCAATAAGTTACCAAATTCCAACCTGACTCTGGTATACCATCATATGACAAATAGCAGGCCCTGAAAGACATCAAACTATTTTACCCCAAAATATATTTCTTTGACATATTTTTAAATGGCCCTACAAAGCTGCCTCTTGTAGGGGAAATATACATTCTGTGGAGAACCCCATTTGCATTCCAGATTTTTTTCTGATCCTGAAGAGATTAGCTGAGAGTCTGGCGTGTTTTAGGTGTCTGAATAGGAAACATTTGGCATCTATTGCCTCTAAGGGTAGCCACCTATGAGACTTCATATACATAATAAGAACCTTGTTCTCCACATCCCCTTATCTTACCCCAGACATGCCCGTCTGTTGATTCCAGGTCTTGAGATAATAACTTAGCTCTTTCAATTAAATGTCAATCAGAAAATCTTTGAATCCACCTATGACCTGGAAGCCCCTACTTTGCATTGTCTCACCTTTTTAGACTGAACCAATGTACAACTCATATGGATTGATTGATGTCTTATGTCTCCATAAAATTTATAAAACCAAGCTATAACCCAACCACCTTGGGCATGTGTTCTCAGGACCTCTTGAGACTATCCCTTGGACCATGGTAACTCATATTTGACTCAGAGTGAGCCTCCTTAAATATTTTACAGAATTTGGCTCTTTTCATCGACAGTCCATACATAGGTCCTACAGATTCTAGGCTTCTTGGCAGCATGCTGAGAGTGAAAATTATATAACCAGAAAATGAACCTTAAGTGAAAGGTGTGAATCATGTTTAGATGTAGTTAAGTATAACAGAAATGAGATTTTTGTGCAGATAGGAAAGGCCTGAAGTAGCAGAATAAAATATTTTGAGTTTGATCCAGCAGAAAATAGGCAAGTTTCAGAGAAAGTGGGAGACACGATTATAATATAATACAATACACTTCACTTAAGGAGTTTGGATTCCCCAAACAGAGAGGGAGGAAGTACAGCACAAGTACTAACTACTAGATTCAGGAGAGCAAAAGACCACATTTATGAAGAGTGAATTGGGGACATCTGGTGAGATAATTTAAACTGAAAAGCAATGATTAAATTTTTCATTTGCAACCTCAAATGGAATTTTCAAACTCATTAGAGAAACTTAAATAACACGAGAAACGATAAAAAAGGATGACTGTTCTGCAGAATCTAAATTATGCAGCTACTGTTATGATCATGGAGATTAAAACTAACCGTGAAAATGACAACCCATTGCATTGTGAATTGTATTAAGCTAAATAGAGAAGTTAGACTTACACAGTAAGAAATGATAAAATTCACTCTCCCTTGTACTCATTGAACAAATATTTATTAAGAGCCTTTAATATGCTAGAGATCATGAGAAATATTAAAATGTATAGCTTTGGGATGGCCCCCAAAGGGACAAAAAAGTCAGAGGAAAAGATAAAACATATAAAAGACAATAAACATGAGTACTCATCATACGCAAACTTCTGTATGAATTAATTGCAAAGAGAAATCACATTTGTTCTGTTGGAGGAAAGCACTGTCAAGAGGGAAAAATTAAATAGAAGTGAGAAGAGATTAGGTGAACAGAGTGAACAGGGGCTGCTAGTGAGAGTGGAAGGGGAAGCATATCAGACTACAAGTGAAATACATGTTTTGTTAGCATTGATAGAGCTCAGCTGGGTCAACTGCTGCTGATAAGGAGAATGCAGCCTGGGGAACACAGCCAGACCCCACCTGTACAAAACATACAAAAATTAGCCAGACATGGTAGCACACGCTTATAGTCCCAGCTACTGGCTGGAGCGGGAAGATTGCTTGAGCCGAGGAATGAGCCAATATGGCAGCATGGCACTACAGCCTGGGTAACATAGTGAGACCCTGTCTCATAAGAAAAGAAAAGAGAAAGAAAAAGAAAACAAGATTGTGAGGAAGATTGAGAGATGACAGATGGGTGTGGCCACAATTTGATTGAAATTTTCAAGAATTGCTCAGTAGCATCATGGGAAACAGTCTGATAAAATTGGACTCAAGAGAAAATAAGGTGAGAGAGGGAGTAGATAAGAAAGAAGAGGACAAAGAAGAAGAATAAAACACAAATATGGGATTAGATTTACTATGTAATGTGCTGTCTATTTCGATTTTTATGTATTTATTTATTTTGAAACAGGGTCTCACTCTGTCATCCAGCCTGAAGTGTAGTAGTGCAATCACAGCTCACTGCAGCCTCGAACTCCTACGCTCAAGCAATCCTCCTGCCTCAACCTCCTGTGTAGCTGGGAGCACAGGCATGTGCCACCACCCTGAGCTAATTTTTTTCCTTTTGAGACAGAGTCTCACTCTGTCACCCAGGATAGAATGCAGTGACGTGATCACAGCTCACTGCAGCCTTGATCTCCTGGGGTCAAGCAATCCTCTCACCTCAGCCCCCTAAGTAGCTGGGGCCACAGGCGCATGCCACCTTGCCCAGCTAATTTTTTGTAGAGACGGGATTTCACCATGTTGCCCAGGCTGGTCCTGAACTCGTGGTCTCAAGCAATTTGCTCACCTCAGCCTTCCAAAGCAATGAGATTACAGGCCTGAACCAAATTGTGAAAATTCCTATATAAATAATGGTATCAAAAATGAATGAATCAAGAAACAGGAATTCACTTGTAAAATAATTTTTTTGGCATGGCCAAAACATTTTAACTTAGATTAAATTGAAGAAGAGATAGAAAACATTAGTTAGAGATCTGTTGTAGGAATAAAAATACAAGATAATGCTGAGGCACACTTGTGTGAGGAAAAAGAAGGGACTTCACTTTCTCTGGAAGAATATTATTTGTTTGTTGGTTTTTGTTTTTGAGATGGAGTCTCGCTCTGTCGCCCAGGCTGGAGTGCAGTGGCCGGATCTCAGCTCACTGCAAGCTCCGCCTCCCAGGTTTACGCCATTCTCCTGTCTCAGCCTCCTGGGTAGCTGGGACTACAGGCGCCGCCACCTCGCCCGGCTAGTTTTTTGTAGTTTTTAGTAGAGACGGGGTTTCACCCTGTTAGCCAGGATGGTCTCGATCTCCTGACCTCATGATCCGCCCGTCTCGGCCTCCCAAAGTGCTGGGATTACAGGCTTGAGCCACCGCGCCCGGCCTTTAAGAACATTGTTAAGCACATACTCAATGCTAGAAAAAATGCTAGAACACAAGGAAATAAGACTACCTTTTTTTTTTTTTTTGAGACAGAGTTTTGCTCTTGTTGCCCAGGCAGGAGTGCAATGGAGAGATCTCAGCTCACTGCAACCTCTGACTCCTGGATTCTCCTGCCTCAGCCTCCTGAGTAGCTGGGATTACAGGGGTCTTCCACCACACCCAGCTCATTTTTTGTATTTTTTTTTTTTTTTAGTAGAGACAGGGTTTCACCATGTTGGTCAGGCTGATCTTGAGCTCCTGACCTCAGGTAATCCACCCGCCTCGGCCTCCCAAAGTGCTGGGATTACAGGCGTGAGCCACCACGCCTGGCCAAGACTCTAATTTTTTTAAGGAAATATCACCTGGCAAGAGATGCAATGAGAACAGCATGGAAGACAGGTCAGTTAAAAACAGCTCAACAGATTCAACGCTGCCTGTGAAAATGATGTGACCATTAAAGGAAGAGGGAAGTTGGTAAGAGGAGTTGGTATCAGGAACAGATGATTAATTTGTTTTGAGACTTGTTAAAATTTAGATGGTTACAGGGCAGCTGGTTGAAAATATCTGAGAGAACTTTGGAAATGTGAATCTAGAGCAAAGGAAAGAGGCCAAATTGCAAATATGTGATTAGGGAATAACTTGCATGGAGGTGATAATTAACAACTGAGAGGTTGCATTAGTCCATGGTAAGAGAAACCAAATGCAAATAGATTTCATCAGAAGAGGCCATTTATCATCTCGGCTAGCTGAGAAGTCCACTGAGAGACTGTGGCTTCAAGCAGTGTTAAATCCGTAGACTCGGACAAAACCTGATAGGTACTGTGGGTCCAAGGTGCCTGCCCTCCCCCTGCAAAGCTTTGATGAAAAATCAGCTCACACATACCCAAAAAAACAGATTAATAGGAGAAAAAGCATACAAACTTACCTAACCATGCACATCGGGAAAATCACAGTGATCGCTCAATATCCCAGTGGAGTACAGAAACCTATATGCCATCTTGAGGTTACAGAAGGAGAGGGGGCTTGGATTCTAGCAAGACAGGCTATGTGAGGGGGAGAAGAGGAATTCTATTCAAGGTCAATATATGATTACCAGGGAGAATGATTGGATCAGGAAACAGAAATTTCTATCACCTCTACAACAAATTACCACAAATCTAGTGGCTTAAACCAACAGCTATTTGTTACTGCACAGCTGCCATGAGTCTGGGCGCAGCATGGCTCAACTAGGTCCTCTGCTTGGGTCTCACAAAGAAAAATCAATGTGTCTGCAGGGCTGTGTTTTTCACTTGAGGCTCAGGGGAGGTCCTGCTTCCAAGTTCACTGAGGTTATTGGTGGAATTCAGAACCATGCAGCTGTATAACTGAGGCCAACACTTCCTGGCTGGCTGTCAGCTAGGAGCCTGTTTTTTGCTGATAAAGACCACCTATGTTCTTTCTCATGATCTCTGTATGGCTTTATCCAGCAACAGAAAGTTGAGTTCCTCTAATGTTTTCCGTATTGATTTTTCTTCCGCCACACAATAGTCCCCACTTATCTATGGGAGATAAATTTCAAGAACCCTAGTGGATGCCTGAAACCATGGACAGTACCCAACCTATATATATGATATCTTCTCTTGGACATACACACCTGTGGTAAAGTTTAATTGATAAATTGGGCACAGTAAGAAATTGACAATAATAACTGATATGGTTTGGCTATGTCCTCACTGAAATTTCATCTTAAATTGTAAATCCCGTAATTCCCATGTGTCATGGGAGGGACCTGATGGGAGGTAGTTGAGTCACGGGGCTGGGTTTTTCCTGTGCTGTTCTTGTGATAGTAAATGAGTCACATGAGATCTGATGGTTTTATAAAGGGCAGTTCCCCTGCACAGGCTCTCTTGCCTGCTGTCCTGTAAGGTGTGCCTTTGCTTCTCCTTCATCTTCTGCCATGATTGTGAGTCCTCCCCAGCTCTGCAGAACTGTGAGTCAATTAAACCTCTTTCCTTTATAAATTACCCAGTCTCAGGTATGTCTTCATTAGCAGCGTGAGAACAGACTAATACAGTAACTAATCTTATTATATAACAAATAATAACCAATTCTTCTTCTTTTCTTTCACTCTGCCACCCAGGCTGGAGTACAGTGGCCGGATCTCAGCTCACTGCAAGCTCCGCCTCCCGGGTTTATGCCATTCTCCTGCCTCAGCCTCCTGAATAGCTGGGACTACAGGTGCCCGCCACCTCGCCCGGCTAGTTTTTTGTATTGTTTTGGTAGAGACGGGGTTTCACCATGTTAGCCAGGATGGTCTCGATCTCCTGACCTCGTGATCCGCCCGCCTGGGCCTCCCAAAGTGCTGGGATTACAGGCTTGAGTCACCGCGCCCGGCCCCAATTCTTCTAATAAAAGAGAAGAATTATAGTAATATACTGTAATAAAAGTTAAAAGAATATGGTCTCTCTCTCTCCTTTTCTCTCTCTCTCAAAATATCTTACTGTGCTCTTCCTGTGATGATGTCAGATGTTACAATGCCCACGTGATTAGATGAAGTGAGGTGGATAACATAGGCATTGTGAAGCAGTGTTAGGCTACTACTGACCTTCTGATGATATGTCAGAAAAAGGATCATCTCGGGAGCAGGGCCAAGATGGCTGATCAGAGGCTCCCATCAAAAAGAAGCATAATTAGCATGTGAATCCTTCACTAGCAAACCAGGTATCCAGGTTCTCTCATCAGAACTGACTTGGCTGCTGATGTGAACCTCTGAGAGCAAGGAAGAGCAGTGTGGTGCGGCCACCCACCTGAGAGCCACACCGGGCAGGGGAGCCCCCAACCCTCAGCCAAGGGAGGCAGTGAGTAAGTGTGCTACGAAGTTAAAGGAATTGTGCTTTTTCCACAGAACTGTGCAACCCACGGATTGGAAGATCCCACTTGCAAACCCATGCCACCAAGGCCTAGGGTCCCAACTCCAAAGCCACACAGATTCTCAACAGCCTCTCAGCTGGAATCTGCCTAAGCCTGCCAAGCTCCCAAGGGGAGGGGTGACCAGCACCAGAGTTGCAGCTGCCTGCTGTGTAAGCCCTTTGAGCTCCTTAGGGGAGGAGCAGCAGCCAGTACTGGGACTCCTAACTGCCTAACACACTAAGTTCCCTGGGTAGGAGAAGGGCAACATCCATCTCAATAGTTCCAGGCCATACTTTTTCCCTGCTGGAGTGAGGGAGGCTGGATGGCTTGGTCCCCAAGATGTGTCCCCAACAGCTCAACACATCAGCTGTGGCAGACTGCAGCCAGAGCACCTCTTCAGGCCTGACCCTGACATCCTTCCTCACTGGATGGGGCTCAGGAACTCCAACAGCTTTGGCCAGAGACTCAGGGACAGAACCTGGATCTCCCTGGGCCTGAACCCCTAGAGGGAGGGATGGCCACAGTCTGTGGACCAGCAGACTTAGCTTTTCCTCCTGGTAGTTCTGAGGAATCCAGGCAGCCCAGACAAGTGGGTTTCCCCCAGCGAAGCACACCCCCTCCACAAAGGGACAAAGTGCTTTGTTAAATGGGTCCTGTTCCCTGTGCCACCCAACTGGGTGAGATCCTCCAACAGGGGTTATCAGACACCCTGTACAGGAACGCTCCTACTGGCATCAGGTTGGTGCCCCTCGAGGTCAGAGATCCCAGAAGGAACAGGCACCTGTCTTTGTTGTTCTCCAGCGTCCTTGAGTGACATCTCCAGGCATGGGAGTGAGCCAGATGAATAGGGCCCGAAGTGAAACCCCAGGAAACTGCAGCAGTCCTACAGAAGAGGAACCTGACCATTGAAAGAAAAAAACAGAAAGCAACAATAACAGGATCAACAGCAAAAAAAGTCCCCACAAAAACCCCATCTAAGGGTCAGCAGCCTCAAAGATTAAAACTAGACAAACTCAAGAAGATGAGAAAGAATCAGCAAAAAAATGCTGAAAACTCAAAAGGCCTTTTCTCCTTCAAAAGATCACAATGCCTCTCCAGCAAGTGTGCAGAACTGGACAGAGGATGAGATGGACCAAGTGACAGAAGTAGGTAGGCTTCAGAAGATGGGTAACAAAAAAATCCACCGAGCTAAAGGAGCATGTTCTAACCCAATGCAAAAAAGCTAAGAACCTTGATAAAAGATTAGAGGAGCTGCTAACTAGAATAACCAGTTCAGACAGGAACATAAATGACTTGATGGAGCTAAAAAACACAGCATGAGAACTTCATGAAGCATACACAGATATCAATAGCCTAATCGACCAAGCAGAAGAAAGGGTATCAGAGTTTGAAGACCTCCTTGCTGAGAAAAGGCATGCACACAAGATTAGAGAAAAAATAATGAAAAGGAACAAACAAAGCCTTCAAGAAATATGGGACTTAATAAAAAGACCAAACCTATGACTGATTGAAGTACCTGAAGGAGATGGGGAGAGTGGAAACAAGCTGGAAAACACACTTCACACTTCGGGATATTATCCAGGAGAACTTCCCCAACCTAGCAAGACAAGCTAACATGCAAATTCAGGAAATACAGAAAATGCCACCAAGATACACAAGAAGATCAACCCCAAGACATATAATCATCAGATTCTCCAAGGTCAAAATTAAGGAAACATATGTTAAGGACAGCCAGAGAGAAAGGCCAGGTTACCTACAAAGGGAAACCCATCAGACTAACAGTGGACCTCTCAGCAGAAACTCTACAAGCCGGAAGAGATTGGGGGCCAACATTCAAAATTATTAAAGAAAAGAATTTTCAACCCAGAATATCATATCCAGGCAAACTAAGCTTCATAAGCAAAGGAGAAGTAAAATCCTTTCAAGATAAGCAAATGCTGAGGGATTTCATTACCACCAGGCCTACCTTGCAAGAGCTCCTGAAAGAAGCACTAAATACGGAAAGGAAAAACTGGTACCAGCCATTGCAAAAACATATCAAAATACAAAGACCAAAGACACTGAGGAAACTGCATCAACTAGCATGCAAAATAACCAGATAGTATCATGATAACAGGATCAAATTCACACATAACAATACTACCTTAAATGTAAATGGGCAAAATGCCCCAATTAAAAGACACAGACTGGCAAATTGGATAAAGAGTCAAGACTCATCAGTGTGCTGTATTCAGGAGACCCAGCTCACATGCGAAGACATACATAGGCTCAAAATAAAGGTATGGAGAAAAACTTACCAAGCAAATGGAAAGGAGAAAAAAGCAGGGGTTGCAATCGTAGTCTCTGACAAAACAGACTTTAAACCAGAAAAGATAAAAAAAGACAAAGAAGATCATTACATAATGGTAAAGGGAACAATTCAACAAGAAGAGCTAACTATTATAAATATGTATGTACCCAAGACAGGAGCACCATGATTCATAAAACAAGTTCTTAGAGACCTACAAGGAAACTCAGACTCCCACACAATAGTAGTGGGAGACTTTAACACTCCACTCTCAATATTACACAGATCAATGAGACAGAAAATTAACAACGATATTCAGGTCATGAACTCAGCTCTGGATCAAGTACATGTGCATGTACAGAACTCTCCACCCCAAATAAACAGTATATACATTCTTCTCAGTGCCACATGGCACTCATTCTAAAATTAACCACATACCTGAAAGTAAAACACTCCTCAGCAAATGCAAAAGAACAAAAATCATAACAAATAGTCTCTCAGACCACAGTGCAATCAAATTAGAACTCAGGATTTAGAAGCTCACTGAAAACCACACAATTACATGGAAATTGAACAACCTGCTCCTGAATGACTCCTGGGTAAATAATGAAATTAAGGTAGAAATCAAGAAGTTATTTTAAACCAATAAGAACAAAGAGACAGCATACAAGAATATATGAAACACAGCTAAAGCATGATAGGAGGGAAATTTGTAGCACTAAATGCCCACATTGGAAAGCTAGAAAGATCTCAAATCGACAACCTAACATTGTCGAGGCAAGAGCAAACTAATCCAAAAACTATCAGAAGACAAGAAATAACCAAGATTAGAGCAGAACTGAAGAAGATAGAGATACAGGAAAAAACAAACAAACAAACAAACCCTACAGAAAAATCAATTAATCCAGGAGCTATTGTTTTGAAAAAAATTAACAAAATAGATCACTAGATAGATTAATAAAGAAGAAAAGAGAGAAGAATCAAATAGACACAATAAAAAATGTAAAGCGTATATTACTACTGACCCCACAGAAATACAAACTACCATCAGAGAATACCATAAACACCTCTATGCAAATAAACTAGAAAATCTAGAAGAAATGGATAAATTTCTGGACACATACACCCTCCCAAGACTAAACCATGAAAAAGTAGAATCCCTGAATAGACCAATAACAAGTTCTGAAATTGAGGCAGTAATTAATAGCCTATCAACCAAAAAAAAGCCCAGGACCAGATGGATTCACAGCTGAATTCTACCAGAGGTACAAAGAGGAGCTGGTACCATTCCTTCTGAAACTATTCCAAACAACTGAAAAGCAGGGACCCCTCCCTAACTCATTTTATGAAGCCAGCATCATCCTGATGCCAAAACTGAACAGAGGCACACAACAACAAAAAGTTTCAGGCCAATATCCCCAATGAACATCGATGTGAAAATCCTCAATAAAATACTGACAAACCAAATGCAGCAACACATCAAAAAACTTATCCACCATGATCAAGTTTGCGTCATCCCTGTGATGCAAGGCTGGTTCAGACTATGCAAATCAATAAACATAATCCATCACACAAACAGAACCAAAGACAAAAGCCACGTGATTATCTCAATAGATGAGGAAAAGGCCTTCAATAAAATTCAACATCCCTTCATGTTAAAAACTCTCAATAAACTAGGTATTAATAGACCATATCTCAAAATAGTAAGAGCTATTTATGACAAACCCACAGGCAATATCATAGTGAATCAGCAAAAGCTGGAAGCATTCCCTTTGAAAACTGGTACAAGAGAAGGATGTCCTCTCGCACCACTTTTATTCAACATAGTATTGGAAGTTCTGGCCAGGGCAATCAGGCAAGAGAAAGAAATAAAGCATATTCAAATAACAAGAGAGGAAGTCAAGTTGTATCTGTTTGCAGACAACATGATTTTATAGTTAGAAAATCCCATCATCTCAGCCCCAAATCTCCTTAAGCTGATAAGCAACTTCAGCAAAGTCTTAGGAAACAAAATCAATGTGCAAAAATCATAAGCATTCCTATACATCAACAATAGACAAGCAGAGAGCCAAATCATAAATGATCTCCCATTCACAATTGCTGTGAAGAGAATAAAATACCTAGGAACACAGTCAACAAAGGATGTGAGGAACCTCTTCAAGGATAACTACATACCACTGCTCAAGAAATAAGAGAGGACACAAACAAATGGAAAAACATTCCATCCTCATGGATAGGAAGAATCAGTATCAGGAAAATGGCCATACTGTCCAAAGTAATTTATAGACTCAATGCTATTCCTATCAAACTACCATTGACATTCTTCACAGAATTAGAAAAAAATTCCTTTAAATTTCATATGGAATCAAAGAAGAATTTCATATGGAATCAAACTATACTACAAGTCTACAGTAACCAAAACAGCATGGTACTGGTACCATAATGGACATATAGACCAATGGAACAGAACAGAGATCTCAGAAATAACACCACACATCTACAACCATCTGATCTTTGACAAACCTGACAAAAACAAGCAATGGGGAAAGGATCTCCCATTCAATAAATGGTACTGGGAAAACTGGCTATCCATATGCAGAAAACTGAAACTGGACCCTTTCCTTACACCTTATAAAAAATTAACTCAAGATGGATTAAAGACTTAAATGTAAAACCCCAAACCATAAAATCCCTAGAAGAAAACCTAGGCAATACCATTTAGGACACAGGCATGGGCAAATACTTCATAATAAAAATGCCAGAAGTAATTGCAACAAAAGTCAAAATTGACAAATGGGATCTAATTAAACTAAAGAGCTTCTGCATAGCAAAAGAAACTACCATCATCAGAGTGAACGGGCAACCTACAGAATGGGAGAAAATGTTTGCAATCTACCCATCTGACAAAGGTCTAAAATCCAGAATTTACAAAGAACTTAAACAAATTTATAAGAAAAAAACAACTCCTTCAAAAAGTGGGCAAAGGATATCAACAGACACTTCTCAAAAGAAGACATTTACATGGCTGTCAAACATATGAAAAGAAGCTCAACACTGATCATTAGAGAAATGCAAATCAAAACCACAATAGGATACCATCTCACGCCAGTCAGAATGGCGATTAAAAAGTGAAGAAACAATAGATGCTGGCAAGGCTGTGGAAAAATAGAAATGCTTTTACACTGTTGGTGGGAATGTAAATTAGTTCAACCATTGTGGAAGACATTATGGCAAGTCCTCAAGGATCTAGAACCAGAAATACTTTGACCCAGCAATCCCATTACTGAGTATAAACCCAAAGGAATATAAATCATTCTACTATAAAGACACATGCACATATATGTTTATTGCAGCAGTATTTCCAATGGCAAAGTCATGGAACCAACCCAAATGCCCGTCAATGATAGACTGGATAAAGAAAATGTGGTTCATATACAGCATGGAATACTATGCAGCCATAAAAAGGAATTAGATCATGTCCTTTGCAGAAACATGGATGAAAGTGGAAGCCATCATCCTCAGCAAACTAACACAGGAACAGAAAAGCAAACACCACATATTCTCACTCATAAGTGGGATTTGAACAATGAAAACACATGGACACAGGGAGGAGAACAACACACACAACAAGGGGAGGGAACTTAGAGGACGGGTTAATAGGTGCAACAAACCACCACGGCATGTGTATACCTATGTAACAAACCTGTACGATCTGCGCATGTATCCTGGAACTTAAAGTAAAATAAAATAAGAAAAGAAAGAAAGAAGATCATCGGCATTGAATGACCCTGGACCACAGAATCATGATCAGCCATGATGATTTTCCTAACCACAGTTGACTTCTGGTAGCAGAAACCACAAATAAGGGATTACTACTGTATCTCACTCCATTCTAGCCAGAGATAGGTCTCTACATTTAAGGGCTCATGGAATTAGATTGAGCAGACTCAGATAATACAAGATAATCTCCCTATTTAAATATCACACCTTTAACTATATTATCAAATTCCTGTTGCCATGTAATTAATATAACATAGTCATATGTTGCAGAGATTAGCTTGTAGATATTTTGGGGGAGAGCATTCAGCTTATTTGCAGCCATGGAAGAGTTCATTTGGCCATCAGCATCATAACGCATTCATTGTCTGTAGCAGAATTTGGCTCACCTAGAAAGTATGCCCCTAGACTGGTTATGCTCCTTCTTACAAAGCAGCCCTTTGAGGATGAAGGAAAAGAGAAACATTGCAGGTGGAGTTATAATGTTTATGCTTAGGGGAGGTCAAGTTTATTCAGATGGTATTGTGCATTCCCAATAAACATGTGTTTTTTTTTTCATCATTTCCATATATACTAAAGCTGTCTATTCCTTTTCAAAATATATCTAATTTGCTAAGACTGCCATCACAAAGAACCCCAAGAAGACTGGGTAGATTAAACAACAGAAATGTATTGCTTCACAGTTTTGGATGCAGGAAGTACCAGATCAACATGTTGGCAGGGCTGTTTCCTCCCGAGGCCTCTCTCTTTGGCTTGTAGATGCAGTGTTCTCCCTGTGTCCTTATGTGATCATTCCTCTATCTCTGTGTCTAATCTCCTTGTATGAGGACACCACTCCAGTTGGATTAGGATATGGTTTGGCTGTGTCCCCACTCAAATCTCATCTTGAACTGTAGCTCCCATAATTGCCACATGTTGTGGGAGGGATCCAGTGGGAGGTAATTGAATCATGGGGGTGGGTTTTTCCCATGCTCTACTCATTGTAGTGAATAAGTCTTATGAGATCTTATGGTTTTATAAAAGGCAGTTTCCCTGCACAGGCTCTCTTGCCTGCCACCATGTAAGATGTGCCTTTGCTCCTCCTTCACCTTCTACCATGATTGTGAGGCCTTTCCAGCCATGTGGAACTGAGAGTCCATTAAAGATCTTTTTCTTTGTAAATTACTCAGTCTCGGGTATTTCCTCATAGCAGTATGAAATAGGACTAATACACATTAGGGTACACCCTAGTGACTTCATTTTACCTTAATCACTTCTTTAATGAAAGGCCCTGTCTCCAAACACAGTCACATTGTGGGGTCCTGGGGATTAAGACTTCAAGATGTGAATGGAGGCAGGGAACCATTAAGTCCATAACACATTTACTCCAGTTAAAAAAAAACAGGACAAATTATTGAAAACTTTTAGAGGAATTCTGTGAGCACATATATCTAGCTTTTATGCTTAGTTGGTTTCTATATTATTGTCTTTGGCAAGCTGATGCTAAATGAAACCACTTATATATCTCATTTCCCAATAGTTTATATCACATGTTAGTCAATTTTGTTGTTGACTTTGTAGCTAATGTTTTTTAGGTATTTTGGAACTGTGTCCGGTGAGTGAATCACAAAATTAGGCAAAAGTCTCAAAAAATCTTAACTTTATCCATAAATAAACCTAGAAAAATAAGTAAGATATATCCGGGTTTATGTTTATTTTTCTTATTTATTTTTATGTGTGTGAATTTATAGGGTACGTGTGCAATTTTTAAAAAATATTTTTTGAGACAGGGTCTCTTGCTCTGTCACCTAGGCTGGAGTGCAGTGGCACCATCAAAGCTCACTGCAGACTCAACCTCCTGGGCTCAAGAGATCCTCCTGTCTTGGCCTCCCAAAGTGCTGGGATTACAGGAGAGAGCCACTACACCTGCCCATGTGCAATTTTGTTACATGCATAGATTGCATAGTGGTCAGGTCAGGGATTTTAGTGTAGCCATCATTCAAATAGTGTACATTGTACCCATTAACTAATCTGTCATTATCCACCCTCTCTCACTCCCTCACCCTTCTGAGTCTCCATTGTCTGTAATTCCACTCTCTGCATCCATGCATGCACATTTTTTTTTTAGCACCCACTTATGATGGAGAACATACTGTATTTGAGTTTCTGTCCCTGGTTTGTTTTATTCAAGATAACGACCACCAGTTCCATCCATGATGTTGCAAAAGATGTGATTTCATTCTTTTTTAATGCCTGAATAGTATTTCATTGTATTTGTATATCACCATTTTCTTTATCCATTCATCTGTTGATGAACACATAGCTTGATTCCATGTCTTTGCTATTGTGAATAGTGCTGTGATAAACATACGTTTAATATTCCTGTTATTCTACACAGGATTCCAAAGAGTTGGCATGGAAAAGTGATATGGTTAGGCTTGTGTCCCCACCCAACTCTCATCTGGAATTGTAATCTCATAATCCCCACGTGTCAAGGGAGATAACACATGGAAATAATGGAATCATGGAGTCGGTTTCCCCAGTGCTGTTTTCATGATAGTGAGTGAGTTCTCACAAGATGTGATGGTTTTATAAGGGGCTTCCCCCTTTGCTCAGCACTCACTCACTGTCCTATTGCCCTGTGAAGGAAGTGCCTCCTGCTATGACTGTACGTTTCCTGAGGTCTCTGCAGCCATGCTGAACTATGAGTCAAAAAAACCTGTTTCCTTTATAAATTATGCAGTCTCAGGCAGTTCTTTCTAGCAGTATGAAAACAGACTAATACAATGGGGGAGTCAGGTAGACCACCTGGAAAACCAGCTGAGCCAAGGTGAAGCTGTGTAATCCCAGTCAAGGCATTTTGCATCTCTGAGCTAGAGTTCCTTCATGCAGAATGTGGCAAAATTAACACCCACACATAAAAGTAAGGATTCCATGGCAAGTTAGGTATTTAACAACAGTGACCATTAATACAACAGCCTCATGTAAAACACTTCATTAAACACAGTCTTAAGGACTCTATAAATTCGAAAGCAAGATCCTTTCTGTGTTGTCTCTGATAGAAGTTGAAACACTTAAGAGAACATTGGACAGCCACACCTACAGTTAAATTACTAAAACTAACGCCACTAATTTTTCTAGGGTACTGGGTGACATCTTAACTGCTTCCTTCACTCAAGATGGCTCCATTCTCTGCTGGAACCACTGTCAACCTTCTATATATAATAAAACTTTACTGCCTTAAAGTCTTAAAGTTTTTTTAAGGCAGCTGCTTTCCTTGACATGTCTTTTTAACAAATGATTGTGATCAGAGCCCATGTAATTCTGTCACTGTTTTCAAAGAAGAAAGTTTAATCTAATAACTTCCTATTAAATTTTTAGTTCTTGCAGGAGCACGTTTGAAGGATATTCAAGGTAAATCGTTTCACATCAGAATTCCACTGCTGGGTACCATCATCCTTCCTAATGAAAATTTATTTCAGGCTAATAACAAATTCCGTCCTTTGTCATGGTGTTGAGGATTTTTGCCCATGAGTTTTTGATATGCTAAGTTTATAGCAGATAGTTTATGCGTGCCTAACTTATTTTCCATTTAGAAATGAATGATAAATAGATAAAGCCCTAAAGAAGAAAAATTGGATTTTAAATTACTCAGTTGTTTTATTATCTATATATAAAAATAAAAATCAACCATGGAATAATTTAGAATGGGAGCTCAAGTAGACATGCATTAGGTCTATCACAGATGAAAATTAGAAGCCCATTCTTTAACTGGACATCTCCCTGAGGTCTTGCTCTGTCCTCACTGGGTAAATTTAGGCTTACCAAGTCAGTAAATGTGGGAGAGCTCGATCCTTGAAAGGAGTTTGAAATTCACATTCCTTCGGGGTCAGAAATGAGGAGTGGTAGGGGGTGTAGGATACTAATGGGTTTGTGTTCGGCTTAGGGTATTTATAGGTTGAACATTTTAAAAAGTCCACATCTGTGACAAGCAATATGGATTTGTGAACTTATACAGGTCTATATTTCTTTTTCTTTTGCCCCAGATCCAACCTCTTCCCTGTATTAGTCTTCTTATGTCTCAGTTGAAAGTTCTCCTAAGATGTCAGTGATGGAACACTGAATACCTTGTGCATGGTTTTGCTTGAAAGAGGGGCCGGTCTTATCTTTAGTGACCATGGCAAAGGTGAAAGATAGTAGTTATTTGGTACAATCAAGTCAGCAGAGGTGGAGCAATGCATACAGTAACCAATAAATGACATTTCAGTCCATTTTCCTCCTTGCCACCCTCTGCTCTCCCTTGAGAGTTTCCAGAGCAATATTTGGGAATCTTATGCCTCCCTGTCCTTAAGGATTCTCTCTCTTCTTCCGTTGAATCCCTGTTTGGGTCCCCGCTCAATGGAAATGCTCTGTGGCTCGTTGCATCCTATCTTGTCAACATTTCCACTTTCTTTACATAAAAACAAACATATAAAACAACAAACACCCATTGGTGATAGCAATGATTTAGGAGAGGGGACATTTTGAACACATTGTGTCAACTACACATGTAAAGACATTTAGCATGATGAATGAAAACTAGGTTTCCCTATGGAGGACCTAAGGATGCTCTCTCTGTGTCTCTCTTGGCATTAGGTTTTGCCTGCTGTTGCCTGCCCACGTGCCCTGGTCTCACCTCCATCCCCTGCACCTTCAGTTCTGATGGCATTGATGTGAAGTCAGAGTACGATATGCCTAGCAGAGCAGGAACAGACTCAGAAGAAACTGAATGCAATCATTTTTGTAAACATATGCATAGCTAAGAAGGTCATGGTTGTTCCTACAGGAATTTGCAATTCCTTCTATACTACAGAGGTTAGAATGAGAGGAGGGGACATTGTCCTTTCTTTTCCTGGCATGATCACAGTAGGGCCCTGCTTTGGCAATATCTCACTTTTTATGCCAAGGAACTGTGCAAGATCCATTGAGCAATGGATGCGCACTTGAACCAGCAACTCTGTGTGGCAACTCTAAGTATCTACTGATGTTCTTTCTCATAGCAGGTAGTCATAGTGCCAACCCATATCTCCACGATATATACAGACTTGCTTCCTTGCTGTCACAAGCTTATAGGGGTATGTTTATTGCTTTTTGTTTTTGTTGCAGCTGTGCTTCTGGTAATATCTTTCTTTAAATTTCCATTGCCATGAATCTTGGCCTGATCAGTACTTATTTCAATGCATTCCTCTCTGTACCACATTGTGTAGACATTACTAATGTGATACTGCTCGTGATGTTATTATATTTTCCCTCAAATGCTGATAAAGATAGCTTCCTATTTTCATATTTATGCGACTATATTTGAAAGCATTTGGAAGGCAGTGGGATTGAATAAAAATTAAATGATTTTGAAGTTGGTGAACACTCATTATAAAAGAAAAACCACTATATAAATGCGCATTATAAGTAGTTTTGCAAACAGTAATTGTTCTGCTAATGGATATATTGAAAATTGTTCATCAATTGAAGAAAATGATCATTTAATCATGTGATATAACTTGGCATCATTTTTATTTTGAAGAGGTATTTTCCTATGACTCAAGCAGCAGTTTCTATGAGTTCTAAACTTTATTTCTCTGTGATCCAATAAAGCATGGTTTCTGACACATTCTTCAAAGAGAATCTTGAATTTGTGGGCACTGACAAATGGAATTCTGCTTCAATGCTGACCTAGTTTGGGTCAAAATGATTTATTTCTCTGTAGAGTTGTTTAAAGGCTATGAAAAGATAAGGTACTGAAGAAAGGAAGTTTGCCTTTAAGAAGTCATTACCAAATTTATAGATGCATATGATTATAGAACTCGAGCTGACCTTTAAGTCAGTGTAGTCTCATCCCATCATTTTTAAAATAAGAAAAAATTTAAAAAAGGACTTTTAGTGGTTCTTACTATTTTGAGGATCACAGAGCATTGGAGCATCTAATTAGAAGTATGAGGCCTTAGAATCACTTGAGCCCAGGAGTTCGAGGCTGCAGTGAGCCAAGATCGTGCCACGGCACTCCAGCCCAAGAAAGAGAGTGAGGCCTTTTCTCAAAATAACAACAACAACAACAATAATAATAATAACAGGCCTCTCTCTGGAGCAATGCATATATGCACAACTCTCCATGGGACTTTTGTGTCTTACTATAGAATTTTATCACACTGAACTTTTAGTTGAGAACCTCGGGTATCATCAGATATTCCAGACAAATTTCTTTAATTGGGCTTAAAAGCATGCATTTCAGGATGGAGAACAATGGTTTAGGCCTTCATCCCTAGAATTCCCTTTAAAACAAAACTTTCAGCTGGGTTCAGTGGCCAGAGTAATTTCAGCACTTTGGGAGGCCAAGGCTGACAGATGGCTTGAGCCCAGGAGTTGAGCGCCAGGTTAGGCAACATGGGGATAATCCATCTCTACTAAAAATACAAAAATTAGCCAGACATGGTGGCACACGCCTATGGTCCCAGCTACTGGGGAGGATGAGGCAGGAGGATCACTTGAGCCTGAGAGGTCGAGGCTGCAGTGACCCATAATTGCACCCACTGTAGTCCAGCCTGGGTGACAAAGGGAGAACGTGTCACAAAATAAATAAATAAATAAAATAGAAATAAAAGCATAAAACAAAGCTACCAGTCTCTATCTCAAAATATTAACACTTGTATCGCAACAGATTGTCCACTTTCAAACAACAGTTTAAAATTTATAATTGGTGTTACATTGGAATTGACCTAACTGTTTTCTTCATTTGTTATTTCTTCTCTCTCTTTCTTTCTCTCTCTCTCTTTCTTCCTTTCTTTCTTTCTTTCTTTCTTTCTTTCTTTCTTTCTTTCTT
>NC_045456.1:19458196-19474067 GCF_002776525.5 Piliocolobus tephrosceles | reverse complement strand
TCTTTCTTTCTTTCTTTCTTTCTTTCTTTCTTTCTTTCATCTTCTTTCTTTCTCTTTCTTCTTTCTCTTTCTTTTTCTTTCTTTCATTTCCTCCTCTTTCTCCTCCTCCTCCTCTTCCTCCTCCTCCTCCGTCGTCATCTCCTTCTTCTTCTTCTTCTTCTTCCTCTTATTCTTCCTCTTCCTCTTCTTCTCCTTCTCCTTCTCCTTCCCCTTCCCCTCTCCTCCTCCTCTCCTCCTCCTCCTCCTTCTTCTCCCTCTTTTCCTTCTCCTTTTTCTTCATTTTCTTTATACTCTTATGTTTCTATTATGGGTACTTGTCAACAAGAATGGGAAAATAAATGAACCCTATTTTGTCCACAAGACGAACCCCATCTCCTGCAAAACAGGTTGTATTAATATTTCAGTGTATAAAAATCTTTCCTGTTCCAAGCTGCTCTGTGTTCAGTTTCCACTTCTTAGATCTGAATACCATTAGCAGGAGTCTCAGTATGCTTAAGGATATCCTCATGGTCTTCAAGAAAGTGAAAATAAAAATATTGTTAATTGATGCTTAACTTTCATCATTTTGAAATACATGTCTAATTGTGGACAAAACTCACTGTCTGCCCCTCCCACCAAAAGCAAAGAAGCGTTACAATCCAAGTGCTTAAATCCCCATAATAATATTCACATGTTGCCTAATACTATAAGAAAGAGAACATGAAGTGGTAACAGAAAGATACATTGACAGGTTTGCAGGACTTTTGTTGCCTTTAGATGTTATTTATTTATGGATGCTTATATCTTAGAAAATCAAATCTAAGTGAAAACTAGCAAAAAAAAGTGAGTTATCTCTAATTTTGGAAAAAAAATACATTCTCAGAATCTATGGCTACATATAATGAAATATCACATCATAGTAAATACTATATTAATATCAATAATTTCCTTGCAAAGTTAAAAAACTCCAACATGGTCTTCATTTCTATGAAATCTGTTTTCATATTTTTGCTGAACAAGTAATATGTGTTGTATGATGGTTTTAAACTTTAATTTTGGGTGCTGAATAAAGCAGTTTCATGGAATTTGTACAAACCACCTGGCAGAAAATAATTACACTCACTTAAGATGAAACCAGTAGTGCTTTTCTTTTTTTATAATAATCACCAAAGAAAGAGCCCGGCCAAGAACTGAAGGTATTTATCCCATAGATGGGCAAACACAAAAATCAAATATTCAGATTCCAAGGTTATGTCTACCAAGAGTTATGGTTGTATTAGGAGTTATGAAATGACTGAAGTCATTGTACAAGGAAAATATCTGTATGCACTGAGATTTCCCACAAGATAAGGCACTTATTGCTCTGTTATCTGTATCAGTAAGGAATACCTGTTGGTGAAACTGGAGACAAGCGCTTAAAAAAAAGGCATTTCTGCTATTTTTTGGAAGAAGACAATCATAAAACAAAATATGCATGACTGTTTCAAATCCCAGCCTACATATTACCTCTGAAGGGGGCCCTACATGACATAAGCCTGACTTCCTTGAGTAGAATCACTTTTTTTTTTTTTTGAGACGGAGTCTCGCTCTGTCGCCCAGGCTGGAGTGCAGTGGCCGGATCTCAGCTCACTGCAAGCTCCGCCTCCCGGGTTCACGCCATTCTCCTGCCTCAGCCTCCCGAGTAGCTGGGACTACAGGCGCCCGCCATCTCGCCCGGCTAGTTTTTTGTATTTTTTAATAGAGACGGGGTTTCACCGTGTAGGCCAGGATGGTCTCGATCTCCTGACCTCGTGATCCGCCCGTCTCGGCCTCCCAAAGTGCTGGGATTACAGGCTTGAGCCACCGCGCCTGGCCAATCACTTTCAAATATGTTGGGTCAGAAACTACTAAGGGAAATGCAAATGATTCCATAAACAGTCTAGCAAGATCTGCACGACCGCCAAAGGGTGGCTGGTAGGAGAAAACAAGACAAAGATGTGAAAGGAATTGGACTCTCTGACGTTGTTAGTTCCAGTGCATGAGAAATAAATGGAAACAAAACCAATGGGGTCTTCCTAAGTCCAACTTTTTATATGTCAAGTTTTATAAGATCATGACTCCTTGAATGGCATTATCTTTAAGTTATCTTGGCATATCAGAAAATAGTTTGAATATCTACAAAAACACTCTGGTCATCACAAAACTTAAGTGAGTACTTTTTAAAGAAATATGTAACTCAGGGCCGGATGCGGTGGCTCACGCGTGTAATCCCAGCACTTTGGGAGGTTGAGGCGGGCAGATCACCTGAGGTCAGGAGTTCAAGACCAGTCTGGCCAGCATGGTGAAACCCCATCTCTTCTAAAAAAATACAAAAATTAGCTGGGCATGGTGATGCACACTTGTAGTCCCAGCTACTTGAGAGGCTAAGGCACGAGAACCAGTTGAACAGGGGAGGCAGAGGTTGTAGTAAGCCAAGACTGCGCCACTGCACTCCAGCCTGGGCAGCAGAGTGAGACTCCATCTCAAAAACAAACAAACAAACAAACAAATTACATCTGACAGTTCATCATTGTCAAAATAAAATTAATTTCCTTTTATGTGTTAGCATTTAAGATGATTTTAAACTTTTTTTCTTACTCAATTCTAATGTATTTTATTTAGCTATGATCACAACCATATTAGGTTGTAAAGTTGTCAACCGAAAGTGTTTTGTATCTTATACTTTTTGGTAAGCTTTTTGTGAGCTTGCCTGGAAAACATACCATTCTTAATAATATTGTGTTGCAGAAATAAATATTTTCTTCTATGCAAATGACTCTGAGTTGGACCTCAGGGGCACTGCACATGAACATTCATAAACTAGGACCCTACAAGGCTCCTGAGTGATGCATCAAGCGTGCAGCCAGACTGTGAGCTATCTCAGGCTGTACATGACACCAGGGCTACAGATTGACCTATCTATAACTACTTGACACTTTCTCCATGCATATCCACCATATCACACATTCTTCAATAAATTATCAGAATACACAAATCTTGCATGCAAAGTTTTGAAATCTATCTCAGAATTCACATGCTTCAGATAATGTCTCCTTTAAACTGTAAATTACTTCAAGCTTAAATTAAAACGATTAAGAAAATGTTTTAAAATCTTTTTTTTTTTTTTACAACCAGGAACACTCATTTTCTTTTCAATATTGATTAATGTTCTGAAGTAGGATGCTTTTAACAGACTTCCAATATTATGTTATGACAGATTTTTACGACAACCAGAGGCACCATATTTTAAAAAGATCTTGTCATGTTTTCTGATTTAGGTCTTTAGTTGTTCAGAACTCAAATGAATCAATTTGAGTACGTGTGAAATTAGGGAATTATGGCTCTTCCACAAATAATTATGGCTAAAATATACTAACACAAGTTGGTCAATTTTATATAAATGAATGAATTTTTAAATGACATGTCCTGTCATTTTTAAAAGCTGTGATGATCTAATTCTAATTTCCCACATGATCACAAAGAGCTCAAAGTATTTTTATCCATAAGTATTTAATTTTGTGTGTGTGCATTTCCACGATACTGTGCGTTCTTTAATAAATTATCAGAATACATGAATCTTGCACAAAAAGTTTTGAAATAGCCATGTTTTCTTGTAGCACATTGTTGTAAATCAGTGCCCTTCTAGGTTATCTGTTTTTCGTGTTCACAACTTTAAATTAAAGATGCTGTTCACAGCTTGCTACTTGAAACTACAGGAAGGAACTACTATTCAACACCCATTATGTCTGGACAAATTTCTGCTACATTGCTTGTAGTAGATACTCATGGGTGTCTACTGAACAGACATTTCTTTCTTCTCTTTTCATTTTTTGAAGGCTGATATTGTTTAATCAAATGCCCTGTCAAACACAGCTTTTTCTTAGCCCAGGGCATAAGGATAATGAGTCTTAGCCAAAGAAGAGAATCTCATTTCCCTTTCTTAAGTGACCAGTTTAGGAAAAGTTACAAAAGGTTTTTATGGTTAAAGACGTATAATGAAGTCTGAAGGAAGCAGTCTCTGCAAATAATTTTGCTGTCTTTTGAATTGAAAAAAATATATATATTTGATGTAAATATGCAGTGTGTATGGGTGCCCTACAAAACTAAGACTGACTACCACCTGAATTTGGTTTGGTTGTTGAGGCTGATAATTTTACATACACACTCAGACACACACACCCAGAAGGTATGAAAGATTTATTGCTTGCACAATGAGGCTTTCTGGGAAGGGCAGAGTGGGCTTCCCAAGTATCTGAAAATGGGTAACGCTTCCAGGAAAGACTGACTTGGGGCTTTAATGTGATGAAGGGCTGGTGTTGGTACACTTCCGGCTGTCGTACAGAGGGAGGACTCACGCGTGTGTACCCAATTGCCCTGATGTGAGGCAGAAGAGAAAAGGGTGGGGCTGAAGCCTGAACACTATCTGCAGTCAAACATCAGAGAAATAGAACACAGGCCAGGTGCGGTGGCTCACACCTGTAATCCCAGCACTTTGGGAGGCCAAGGCAGGAAGACAGCTTGAGACCACAAGTTCAAGACCAGCCTGGGAAACTTAGCAAGATCCTCTCTCTACAAATAATAAGTATAAAAAAATTAGCTGGGCATGGTGGTGCAAGCCTGTAGTCCCACCTATTTCAGAGGCTGAGGCAGGGGGATTGTTTGAGTCCAGGGTGCTGAGGTTGCAAGGGGCTATGATTGCAGCACTGTTCTCCAGCCTGGGCAACAGAGTGAGACCCTGTCAGAATTGTCAGAAAGAAATAAAGGAAGAGAGAGAGAGAAAAGAAAGAAAAAGAAAGAAAGAAAGAAAGAAAGAAAGAAAGAAAGAAAGAAAGAAAGAAAGAAAGAAAGAAAGAAAGGAAGGAAGGAAAAAAGAAAGAAAGAAAAAATGAAGGAAGAAAGGAAGGAAGGAAGGGAAAGAAAGCAAGAAATGCAAGAAAGCAAGAATGAAAGAAAAGGAAAGGAAAAGAAGAAAGAGAAAGAAAGAAGAAAGAAAAAAGAGAAAGAAGAAAGAAGAAAGAAAGAAAGAAGAAAGAAAGAAAGAAAGAAAAATAAAGAAAGAAAGAAAGAGAAAAGTGGATTCCAACCCTTTATTGGAGCCATGTACACAGATGCGTGAAATCATGCTAACTGGTGTTCAGATGCCATCAGGTGAACAGATATAGAACACGTAGCCACCACAGACATAGGACAAAACATGCTGAGAAGTGAGATAAAGAACCCAAGCTAATGTCTCTGAGGGATTCACCAAATCAGAAACAGTCTACCTCTGTGGATCTATTACATGAGATAAGTAAAAATTGCCTCCATTACTGAAGTTGTTAGTCTTTGGGTAATCTCTCCTTGGATCAAACTACATCCCAGGTTTTTCACTACCATTTTTTTCACCTTGTCTTTTTCCATGCCTTCTTGATTTCGATATAAAGAGTGACCACTCTTAATTGTGATGGACCCACAGTGATGCCAGCTTAGTTCATCTCTCCCTGCATTCCCCTGCTTGAAGGATGGCCCTTTGGAAGAAGAAGTGCAATTAAAATGTCTTGCTTGTGCAAACCATCTTCTCTATTTTTTTTCATTTTTATTTATTTTGCTCTTTCACCCTCACAAGAGTGTGGCCAACATCCTCCAAGCAATATTTTACTTCCCAATGCCTGTTTAACAACACAGTGAGTTATAAAAAGCAGACAAATTCAGGAAAAAGTAAAGAACAGAATTATGCAAGTAAGAAAAAGATATCGACCTATCTGGAGGTAAGATAGGTTTGAGTGTTGAAGAATCAGTCAAAGTTCATGAGTTGATGTTGTCGGCATCTATACATATTGGATATTTGCATCAAGTGCATTGCCAGCTTTATCTCAATATTTCAATTATATAATCTGTGATTTTAATTAAGATATCAGTAATGAGTAATTATACCATATGTTTTCGTGATATAAATATGATTATTTTGAAAGACACATTGTGTAAACTCATTACTAAGGAAATAACAGTTAAAAATAGCAATGGTAATTAATGGTAAAAGTAAAATTCACAACTTACTCCCATTGCTATTACAGATGGGTATAGCAGGTGGTAAGTTTAGGGATAGACTTTCTACTTAACTCTTAGATGGTGAATATAACTCACCCTCAAGTGTTTGTCCTCTTACGTCCAACTCTGCACTATGGAATACAGGGAAAGTCTCATGTGCATTTTGAAAACAAGCCAAACCTGTTATGGTTCTGCAATGTACAGACCTGTTGCATGATGCATACCATTTATATTAAACACCTATGTAGATGGAACCTGTGGCTACATGGAAAAATGGAGTGTTTATGAGTTTGTGGGTGTGAGACCCTTCCATCAACACATGGCTGGATGCATTGGTAAAGTAGCTTCTTTAAAACAGCTGTTCCCTGGTTCTTGGCAGTTTAGAGACTGGCCTGTCTGCCGATTTCATCTTCATCTGACCATAAATATTGCACATTTTTCAAAGCATTGGAGAGGGTGGGGAGAGATGATCAACACAGCAGAAATGTAAGTTGCAGCTTGGATTAAATCATAGTTAGTAGATAATGATAACAGGAAGAGGAAGAACGGTTGGTGATGATTTGTCTCTCAGAAGCAGTTGGCTGCACTGCTGTACTGGGCAGTGAAATCCCAAGTGTACCCTGACAGCAGGTGGTTAGATCACTGAGTGCAGAATCCACATTTCCATTTGCCTTTTGACTGCGGGAGGAAGAAAACAACTAAAGGCACAGTTTGGGGAGTGAGTTTGATTTTCCGATTCCTTAATTCTATTCAGTTATTGTCATCATTTTCAACTTTTTTCAATAAAGTAAATCCATGGAGCTGTGAGGTTGTATAATATTATAAGGAAGCAGAATATTTCTTTGGTAGCCTGTGATGATTAAATGTGAATTTATTTGTGATAAGCTTCCTGAAGGTTCAATCTGTCTCCAGGCATCTTACAGCAAAATGCCAGAGAGTATCACAGCTCTCATCTGAAGAGAAAAATGGAAAAGCTTACAGGCATTACCTCTGTGGCAACCTGTCAGAATAGGAGTGTTTCTTGACTTTCAAATACCGTTCTTGTTCCCTTCTTGCTTATTTATCCTGCACACCCAGGAGATAGAGCTGTAAGATAGGAAGAAAACTCTGCTTGGAGTTTTCTATCTGATGGCTTCTCCATTTCTTCCATCTTTCAATTATATAGCTATAATATTAGCACTGATACAATTTGTGCAAACAATAAATGAGGCATGCTTTATTTGTGCATGTAAAAATAAGTGAAGGAAATTAGCCAGCCTAGAGTACTAGAATATTCCAGTCCTCCTCTGACCACCACTCCCTAAATTAATGTTGGTTAATGTTGTTTTAATTAGAATTGTATCCTTCATCTTGATCTTCTTTCTGATTAAATCCATTTCTAGTGAAATAAATGGCAAAGCAAACTTTGTAAAAATATCATTTAAAGTTGTAAAAGATCAAATGAAGCATCCCTAAATGCAAGAAAAGGAAAAGTATATATCTGGACTGGTCCAGGTATTTGTGATACCCAGCCTGTTCCTTCACTATTTGCTGCTTCAGTCCATGTGTGCTCACAATGCTATGAAAGCTTGGTAAGGAATTATTGTAAAGTGACAGCCCCAGTTCATACAGCATTTTTTATTATATAACAATAAATACAAGAACCAAGACAGTAGGTGTTAGTGCTTGGTTTTCCGGGCTGGATCTCCCTTTGAGCACACCCATCATGGAGACCAAGTCATAGTCAAGAAACAGTTGGTGAAAATACATGAAGAGCAAGTCAGATCAATGAGTTGATCCTTATATCTTGGTAACCATTTTATCTTTCTTGATACTGAACCAGCAGATTAGGCTACCTTCTCACTGAGAATCCACGTTCCCAAATTAAACGGCACATTCATCAAACATGGAGCCCATGTTTAGTGTGAGGTTCTGTATGATGGGTTTATCATATTATTCCTGGCATTGAATATGAGAGTTGCAATATACGTGGTGTCATGTAAGTATCTGATGAATAAAGGAAGTATTTGGTGAACAGAGAAATTTGCTTGAGCTAGAGGGTGACTCGGTAGAGAGAAGAATCATGGGGACTCTTATAGGCCAAGCTAAGGGGATTGTTCCTGATTCTACAGCAATAGGGAGAGACTAAAGGGTTTTATACAGGGCATGCTACGGATATACAGAGTCATGTTGTAGTAGCATTGCCCTAAGACTTCACCAAAGAGAAACAAGTAAGTATCTGTAGCGGTCAAGGCAAGAGAATCTAAAGTCCGTGTGAGTGAAGATGAACAGAAGAAATATATTTATTTTCTATAGCTTAGGGGGTACAAGTTGTTTTTGGTTACATGGATAAATTGTATAGTGGTAAAGTCTGAGATTTTAGTTTTTCTATGTGGTTTAGCTGCTAAAAGGAAGAGAGATCTGGAATCTGTAGAATAGAATGTAAGATCAGGTCGGGTGGTCCATCTTTGTCTTTGTCGCTTTTGACTTGATGGGAAATTCTTTTCTCTTTTAATTAAAAGTTCATAAAGAAAATGGATGGCGTGTTTCTATGCCTCAGAGGCTCTGGTTGGCCACATTAAAAGATGTGAATGATACTTTATATAAGTAAAAGAATAACCAGGGAAAAGTAGGTTACAGAGGACATTTCATGTAATTGTTGTAATATTGCTTCCACAGTTACAAGATGAGAGAAGGCAGCACTCCCAGTAACACAGACTAGCGTGGTGAAGTTTTACAATATTTTCAAGAAATCCAAGCCATTGATTCCCTTTCTTAGTGGCACTCATTTAAAAGCTGAGCCTGTTTTAAAAATACAGATATAACAACTGCTGAAGATTCAGAATAATCACTTCCTAGGGGCCCTCTCCTTGCCATATTCCATTATATCAATGGAGCCCCCACAGACATGTTAGTGCCCACACCTGCCTCGGAGAGAAACTAACTCAGATCAAATAATCCTAGTCAATTTTGCTGAGTAAATTCAGCTCCAGACAGGCAAGTCTCTGCAGAAGCACAGCATGGTCCCTCTTCCTCATCTTTACTCAGGCACCGGGGCTTAGAATATTCTCTACCGATTAACATGCAGAATCATCTTTTTTTCTTTTTTGTGCCCTACAGGTTGCTTCTTGTATTTATAAATGTTGCATCTGAAGACTCTCTTATGCAAAAAATAAAGGCTGTTTACTCCCCTGTAGGCTAAGTCTGCAAAGACAAAGCTGTCAAAGGGCTCATGTGGAGACACATTCCACTAGCAATTAAGAGTTGAGGACAGAGTTCAAAGCGGAGGGGTATCAGAGCCCCATAAAAACACCTTGTATTTTCTGCTACTTTCTTTGAAAAGTTCCCCAGGATAATGGCTCCATGTCATTTGTAATTTTGATAGGCAATCCTCCTACTCCACGTTCTATCTGACACTTCTCATGTATTAAATATCAAAACAGCAGGCCCTAGAGATAAAGACATTGGAGGATGCCATTTGAAAAACCATAAATTTTATAATATCAAGAGGCTTCAAAAAAAAAAAAAAAAAAACCTCTTAAATCACACATGCACACAGCCCTTAATAATGCTTTTCCAATGCTTAAACAAGGGCTGATACGTACCTAGCAAAACCATGGACAAACTTTTGTAAAAGACATCTCTATGTGGAGTCTTTAACCCTGGTGGGTGCCTTTTGAAATTTAACATATGCAGTGAAGAGCTACAAATAAGATATGCTTGCTGACTCTGCAAAATGGAAAGTGGAACTGATTTCTGGAGGTTTGATCCTAATTCTGTTTTTTGTCGTTGTTGTTTGTTTGTTTGTTTTCCAGGGCAGTATCAGATGGTTTCTGTCAGGGGGCAAGGAAGAAGTCATTTCACAATTCTCAAAACCCATCATTTAGGGATGAGTCAATGATCATTTTTGCAGGGTGAGAATTTGGGAGATTGTTACGGGAGATTGCTCAACTAAGAAAACACCTCAGCCCATTATCATTCTGTCATACATTTCTTGAGGAGGAAATAGCATGCAATTGAAGTGGAGAGATATATTTTACATCAATCTATTTTTACTGTGAGTTTATAATGTGCTAGACAATTTGTAGCGTTATCTCGCTTCATCTTTTGTACAAATCTATTAACATTTTATTTCTTTTTAATTGGTTAGTAAATGGAGATAGGTATAGAGGCATTCAGCAAATTACTCAAAGGTGCAAAGCTACAGCATGTGAAGACATCAACATAGGCAGCCTAATATCTTACCCACAAAGCCACTGACATTTTGCATCAGATGATTTTTTTCGTGGTAGGGGCTGCTTTTTGCATTGTAGGATGATCTGTAGCATTTCTGGCCTGCACACACTAGATGCCAGGAGCAATACCTCTCCCTCCTTAAAGATGTGACAATTGGCATGTCTTCAGACCGTGCCAGGTGTCGTTGTGGGGGGTGGGGGTCAGGCAGGGGTGTGGAAAATACCCCAGGTTGATAATCATTGCATTGGTTCATTCAAGTAGACTAAAAACTAATGTAGTAGTTTCCAAAGTATCCTACCAAGAGAGGAAGCATTGTCTATTTTCCAAAGTATCCTACCAAGAGAGGAAGCATTGTCTATTCCTGGGGAATCTCCTGGTGCCATGAATTCTCTGGCTGCACCTCAGACACACAGTATCAGAATCTCTGGGAGAGTACCCAGTGATCTGTGTTTTCTTCAAGCCCTCTAGATGCTCCTGATATTCTCTCAAGTTTGTGAACAACTGTGTTAGAATCATGTTCTATATAGCACAGCACACTAGCATTTTCAAGGGAGGAGAGAAGATGAAAAGAAAAAGCAAAAGGAAAACGAACCAGGCATCAGGTCTTAAACCTGTAATCCCAGCAGTTTGTGAGGCCAAAACAGGAGAGCTGCTTGAGACTAGGAGCTTGAAACCAACCTGGGCAACATAGCAAGACCCCATCTCTTAAAATAAAAATTTAAAAAAGCCAGATGTGGTGATGCATGGCTGCAGTCCCAGCTACTTGGGAGGTTGAGGCAGGAAGATTTCTTGAGCTAAGGAGTTGGAGACCGTGGTGAGCTGTGATCATGCCACTGCACTCCAGCCCAGTGGCAGAGCAAGACCGTGTCTCTAAAAAACAAAGAAAGAAAGAAGAGAGAGAGAAAGAAAGGAAGAGAGAAAGGAAGAGAGAGAGAAAGAAAAGAAAGAAAGAGAGAGAGAAAGAAAGAGGAAAGAAAGAAAGAAAGAAAGAAAGAAAGAAAGAAAAAGAAAGAAAGAAAGGAAAAGAAAATCAAATCAGTCATTTCAAATCTCCAGAGATTGTTTCAGTTACCTGTAGGAAATATGTATTAGGTGAAATGAAGAGTGAAAAAAAGTCTCCAATTTATAACTCCGTGTATTTTGGGCTCTTTATCTATAAACTGCAGTTCTGAGTTGCATGACTTGAGACATGCAAAGAGGCCTGGCTTACATTTTAGTTGCCTTTGATTGAAACAATTAGGAACTTTCTGAGTCATCTGGTTTTTCAAGGGAGGTACAGTACTCACTGGCTAGAAAAGCCTGTGCAGTTTAATCTGCTTCATAGCTCTCCTTTAGATAAATTAATAGACTACTGATAAATGCAAAAAAGAAATCATTTCCAAATTATTCCACAATGAAGAGGTGACTAAGTTTGCCTGATGGGTGGATATATGAGTTTTATGTTGCTGCTACAAGAAATTACTGCAAACCCAGTGGCTTAAGAAACAACACACATTGATTCTTTCATCGTTCTGGAGGTCAAAAGTCTGAGATGAATCTTAAGGGGCTAAATGCAAGGAATCAGCATGGCTGGTTCTTTATGAAGATTCCAGGGAGAATCCATTCCTTGACTTTTCCCAATTCTGGAGTCTACCTTGACTCATGGTCTCTTCCTTTATCTTCAAAGCACATTATTCCATCTCTGCTTCTATCATCAAATCTCCTCTCTTCTTTGACATTCTTGTCTATGTCTTATAAGGATCCATGTGATAAAAGTGAGACCCCTTGGATAATTGAAGATGACCTCTCATCTTGACACCCTTAACTTGGTGAGATCTGCAAAGGCTTTTGTCATGTAGGGGAACATATTCAGATACCAGAAGTCAAGAAGTGGATGACTTTGAGGGACAAAGGATCCAATCTATCACAGAAGGTCAGTTTTCATCCCTTTCCTAGAAGTCACCATGAGTTCAAGCCCAGCACCTGAAGTTTCCTCTGGAGTTCACTGTTGATCCAAGCTGGGGGTGATGCATTTTGCTCCTAAGTCATGGTGCATTCTACTGCATCTTTCAGGAAAGCTAGATGTGCCATCCTTTGGAATAAGTATATCGTGCTCTCTTTCTGGCCACCATAGTCATCAATAAAGGAGAGACAGGGGCTAGGAAGAAGAAAGGAAGAGTTGCTTGCTTTATGGTCGTAAGGGTATGTTAGTGATGCATTCCAAGGATGTGGCAATGATTATAATCAAAAGCATAGATGTGGTGTTGTCCCAGCTACTCGGGAGGCTGAGGCAGGAGAATGGCATGAACCCGAGAAGAGGAGCTGGCAGTGAGCTGAGATCCGGCCACTGCACTCCAGCCTGGGTGACAGAGGAAAACTCCCTCTCAAAAAAAAAAAAAAAAAAAAAAAAAAAAGCATAGATGTGAGAGCCTCCACCCTAATCGTAGTTAGGCTATTTACTATCCCAAGCAAAGTGCTGTAATCTTCCTGGACTTTAATTCCCTCACAAGTAAGACAGGGATAAGAGTCACTTCAGGATGCCATTGTAGTGATTTAATGAACAATGAATGGAAAATCTTTAGCAAGTTGTCTGCAACCTTGTAGTCACTCAAGGAATGATAATAACATGATTTTTAGGGATTTAAATGCCACCACCAGCTGTCATGTCTTTGCTGTTTATTATTCACAATTTATTATTAGCACATTGTTTTCAAGTGCCTTCTAAGTAGTAGGTGTCTGCAATAAAAATAGTAGCAAGACTCGGTGACTGAACGCAACAGCTAAATTCCTAATTTAAAAAATCAGAGTAGATTTAATTAGCAAATATTCATGCACCAGTCATGTTCTATGGGCTTGTAATTGAACTGGGAGTAAAGGAATATATGTAAACTGTCTTCCTGTATCGATTGCATGTCTCCAACAGCCAAGCTCACAAAGGGCTTTCTTCTTGGAATTACATTTGCCATAGGGGGATTTGGAGCTCATATTGTGCAAAAGTGTGCAACCAGCCTCCATTTCAGCCTACAGACCATACCTACTTCAGGGGCAACATTTTATACACCCTAGGTGGAGAAAGAATTACTTTAAAATAAAACTTACATGTTTCCATTAATAAAGCAATGCAACTTCACATAAAAAATCTGTAAAATTGCCATTATGGGGAAGAAAATATATTTTTTCTGTATTCCTTTACTATTTTATTTATTTATTTATTTTTAATTAATTTTTTTCTTGAGATGGCGTCTCACTCTGTCATCCAGGCTGGAGTGCAGTGGCATGATCTCGGCTCACTGCAACCTCCGCCTCCCGGGTTCAAGCAATTCTCCTGTCTCAGCCTCCTGAGTAGCTGGGACTACAGGCACTCGCCACTACATCCGGCTAATTTTTGTAGTTTTAGTAGAGACGGGGTTTCGCCATATTGGTCAAGCTGGTCTTGAACTCCTGACCTCAGGTGATCCACCTGCCTTGGCCTCTCAAAGTGCTGAGATTACAGGCATGAGCCACCATCCCCGGCCTCAGTATTCCTTTACTAAACCAACACTGTTGTATTAGTTTACACTTTTTATTATATTTATCATTAGCATTGTTTATCGCATACGTTGCATAATGCAGATGATATAAGCCCTCTATGAAAAAAGGCATAAAGAGGAACTTAGTGATGGTAAAAGTCTCCCAGTAGTCATTTTATTATTTATCCTCCTCATCAACTTCTCCAATTATGGAGGACACCATTATAACATAAATTATCCAATGAAAAAATTATGACTTCACTTTCTTATGAATAATGGCCTATTCCTCATTTTAAGAAATACGAATTAAGCACATACAAGTGCCCAGACTGTTTTAGATGTCAGGAACAGGAATAAGCAACTTGTTAGTTTTAAAGGGTATTTGGAATACCGAAGCATTCAGTCCATTTTTTGGCTTCCTTAGTAAATGTTGATGTATTGTTTCTAATATAAGCTCCTTTAGAGACTTGCTACTGTTTCTGCAGAAACAAAGCAAAGCAAAACCAAACCAAACAAAACAAAACAAAAACAATCAATGGACAATGAGATCTCTTTTTTAATTCTTTTTTTTTTCATTTTTATAATTTCCCTTTATATTCAAGGAGAAAGAGAACTTCAATTTGTTTATTTGTCATTGTCATTATTGCCTTATGTATCTGAAAGGTAAACCATATGATATTTTTAAAAAATCTTTAATTCCTCACACGAATTGCTAACAGGACTCTTTTTGTTTCTACCTACACAAAGACATTTTTGCTTTCTTTTAAACTTGTGGGAAATTTACATTCCTGAGGCAGTACCTCACTGCTAATCCTGGGCTGTTGGAATATTAGCATATTACTACAACGAAATATACTCTGGTCAAAAAGGAATCAACCAGGGCTCAGCCCAAATTATAGGTGAAACTTTGTAGTAGATTAATGTAACAAAATATTGCATTGCAATCAAAATAAATCAGCCAGGAGATAGCATAAAACATATATGAAACTTTGCAACATATTAAATAAGTTCAAACATATTACAAACAGCATAATATGCTTTAAGTTTAAAACTTAGATTAAAAAGTATATATTTTTCAATAATATATACATATCCCAGCACTTTGGGAGGCTGAGGGGGGTGTTTAAGCCCAGGAGTTTGAGACCAGCCTGGGCAACATGGCGAACCCCATCTCTACAAAAATATATGAAATTTAGCCAGGGATACCGATGTGCACCTATAGTCCCAGCAACGCTGGGCGGCTGAGGTGGGAAGATCACTTGAGCCTGACGAGGTTGAGGTTGCGGTGAGCCTTGATCATGCCACTGCACTGCAGCCTGGGAGACAGAGCAAGACCATGTCTAAAAAAAAGAATATATACACAAACCTTATCAAAATTAAAGCAATAAAATTAAAACAACCACAAATTTAATGGGAGGGGTGGAAGGTCCTTACTTTAAGCCAAGAAGGCAGAGAAATGCAATGAAGGGGAAATCACAAGTAGTTATAGCATATTGTCTAGGTGACATTTTTGTGAATGTGGGGTATAAGTAGAAGAAAGTAAAGGAAGATAAAGGAGAGATGAACAAAGAAAGGAGAAAAGAGAAAAGGAGAGAAGGGAGGGAGGGAAGGATAGGGGAAGGAAGGAAAGGAGGAGGGAGGGAGGAGGGGGGGGAGGGAGGGAGGGAAGGAGAAAGGGAGGCAGGAAAGAAAAAGAAGAGGGAATGATTTATGTATCACAATTATATGAGAGAATATGTCATAAAACAGGAGTTATTATTAAATCATTTCCATATAATGAGTTGAAAGTAAAAGGATGAGGAGTACTACATTGATTAAAACCACTAAGTGATGGAGATTTCGTTCTGAGAGACAAGATCACACCCTGTTGTATAATTCCCCAGTTGGCTAGAAATTTGAGAAGCATGGCTCTATCCAGAAATTCATTACAGTCCATGGATTGGAAATGTCACAGAAAAAGAAAAATTGTCTAAAGAAAGAGTGGGTTTGGATTAAAATGTTTTAACCACTTACCTTGTGTGTGTGTGTATGTGTGTGTGTATGTGTGTCTGTATGTGTGTGTCTGTATGTGTGTGTGTATGTGTGTGTGTATGTGTGTGTCTGTATGTGTGTGTATGTGTGTGTGTATGTGTGTGTGTATGTGT
>NC_045456.1:19404327-19457796 GCF_002776525.5 Piliocolobus tephrosceles | reverse complement strand
TATGTGTGTGTGTATGTGTGTCTGTATGTGTGTGTATGTGTGTGTGTATGTGTGTCTGTATGTGTGTATCTGTATGTGTGTGTGTGTGTGTATGTGTGTGTGTATGTGTGTGTGTATGTGTGTGTCTGTGTGTGTATGTGTGTGTGTCTGTGTGTGTCTGTGTGTGTGTGTGTGTGTGTGTGCAAGTTTCTCTCATGTGCCCATTTTATTACTGCTGTTGCATATTATTTTATTGCATTGACATTATATTTATACACTGGTAAAAATCAAAGGATGGTATATTTATTATTTTTGTCTGACTTCCAAATTCAATTAATTGTAACTATGCATATGTTTCATATTTTTGAACTTTTCATATTATAATGGATCTGGTTAAATATATAGAAATATTTAAAGTTGTGTCTTAATTTCTGTGCTTATAACCTTTCCAATTAAACCTGAACATTTTCTAAATTTGTGTCATTTGTTGCATCCACTACACATATTGATGAGATATGATTTAAATATAAAGCAGCTTTTAAATTTTTATTTTCATGTTATGGTCCTTTCACTGCTAAGAAAATATTTGCCATCAATGCCATCATGAAACTTTGGGGAGCAAATATTGAAAGTAATTTCTCTTTGGATGCGTGCTTTCAATGTTGAGATCCCAAATAAGGCAAATCTGAATATTTTAAACAGCCCCATGCGAGTTCTCATGTTCTATTTTGAGAAATCTGATAGACAAACTGGTAATTACATTGGACACGGACTTTCAATCAACTCGGGCTGCAAGCTGTGCTTCAATGATTCTCCAAGCACCATGATAATTAATCATCGACTTTAATATAAGATAATACCCTCAAAGCCCCCGGAGACAGCTAAGTATGCATCAGCCTCTTCCAGGGACGGGCTTCTCACTTTGAGAGTGTAAACCTGTAATTGTTATCTTCTCGAAGTTTACAACTGTGCCCTGTCAAAGGCCTCCCCCAAAGCAACGTTTCGTTTCTCCTTGGAGGAGACTCAGATTAATTACTGTTCATCGCCACCCCAATGAGTCATATCCCTAACCTGTAGGGAGAATCCATCAGTGGAACTGTAGTTACACATTCCGTGGAAGCCACACTCAATTTGTGTAGACCAGGTTTAGCCTTTATCTTATCACAAGCTATCTGGCGTAAAGATATTACTTAAAGTTATTCTTAATGTGGTGATGATGACAGAGAAAAAAATATACAACTGATAATAGCCCCAAGGTCAATGCTGTGAGGAACAAGGGGATTCTGGGAATGGGGTGTCTGGAGCAACTGACATGCATCTTCATTAAACAATCATTATAATCACAGGTTTGAAGGTGTCCATGCCTGAGCTCCAGTTAACTAATTGCTGTCATTTGCTAAGTGCTTTTGTCGTCTGAGTTCAGAGGACAGATGCTCCCCTACTCGGGACAAAAGCAGGCTAATTTGCAAAATCCCTTTTTAATAAGACATTTCTCTGTATGTCTGTAGTTATCTGTTTCTTTATTGGAACCCCAACATGCGAGTGTAGGTCCCAGACAGATGAGAGAGAACACCCTGATTAGAAGTATTTTCGAATAAAGCAGTCTATCAAATTAGAGGAGAACTGGAAAGCAAACTTCATTATGAATCCTCACATTCTGAAAAGAATCACAAACATGGAGACACAGGTTTGCAAACCAATATCAAAGTCAGGACTGTGTTCCAGCAACTCATCTCTGACAGGTATGAATTTGCAAGCTTGCGCCTCATCCCTCTCCTAGAATGAAATTCTGTCCATTTGTCTGTGTAGCCTTGGGTGTCACCTACATCTACCTCATCCATCGAATAATAATGTTCTTCCCCCAAACACTTATTATTTGTCAGGCTTTGTGGTGAACAGTTTATATTTGCCATACACCTGGAAATGAAGATTGAAAAAAGTAGTGATGTCATTTTCGCCATCTTGACCTCCACACCACCCGGTGAGGGGGAGATAAGACGTATCATGCTTACTCCATAAATGAGCAAGATACGTGTAGCTTCTAGATAGGTATGGAAGGGAGGAAGGGAGGAAAGGAAGAGAAAGAAGAAAGGAGGGAGAAAAAGAAAGAAAGAGAGAGAGAGAAGGAAGGAGGCAGAAAGAGTGAGGGAAGAAGAGGAGACAGATGAATGAAGGAAGGAAGGAGGAAAAAAGAAAGGATGGACAAAAGAAAACAGAAGGAAGGGAAATAGAAAAGGTAGGAGGAAAGGAGGAATGAAAAAGGAAGGAGGAAGGGGAAAATGAGGAAGGGAGGAAGGAAGGAAGGAATGATGGAAGGAAGGAAAGGAGAGGAGGAGGGGGAGAAGAAGAAGGATGAGGAGGAGGAGGATGAAGGGAGGAGGAGGAGAAAGAAAGAAAGAAGGAAAGAAAGAAAGAAGAAAAGAAAAGAAAAGAAAGAAAGAAGGGAGGGAGGGAGGAAAGAGGGAAAAAGAAAGGAAATCAAAAGGAAGAACTGTCTAAAGAAAATAGAAAGAAGGAAGGAAGTTAAGGGGAGGGAAGAGAGAGGATAGGGGGATGAAGGGAGGTCATAGGGAAGAGAGATATTTTTATATTACCAAAGGCTCCCCTTGATTGTAAAACTGAGCCAAGATGGGAATTTTGATTTCTTGTCTGCCATCGGTATGGTGTCCCCAAAGAAACAAAGAAATGGATAACAACAGACATACAGAGAAATGTGCTATTAAAAAGGGATTTTGCAAATTGGTCTGGTTTGGTTTGGGGTGGGGGAGCATCTGTTCTCTGAACTCAGGTAACAAAAGCACTCAGCAATTGACAGCAATTAGATAACTGAAGCTCAGGCATGGACACCGTCAAACCTGTGATTTTAATGATTGTTTAATGAAGAGCCAGGAGAGAGCCACTCTGGTGTTCTAAAACGAAAATGAGATACTCAAAATGACAAACCAGAGTGATAATCTATTAACGCATTGACTTTCTCAGGAAGAGGAATCAAGTGATGCAGTGAATGGCACAGACAGACAATCCTCACAGTGGAATGGGCTATAGTTGGCTACACATTTGAAGGACTAATGGAAAAATACAGTAAAACAGAAGGTGGAGAGTTGGATGCTCTAGTTCTAACCCCTCTCTGTGACCAAGTAGCTTAGTGTCTTGCAGATTCCAGTACTTCCTTTAACATTGAGTAGGTCAATGCATGCATTTAGGAGATCTTACACAGTTGTGAGATGCAATTAAATAATTATGTCTCATTGTCCATGTAATGTAGTCTTACTCCTAGAATTCCTTATTCCCCACCTTGTCTTTGCTATAGTTTGCTACAGATGACACAGATTCACACACACATACACGCACGGTGACTTTTTTTTTTTTTTTGGAGATGGAGTCTCACTCTGTCACCCAGGCTTAAGTGCAGTGGCACGATCTCAGCTCACTGCAACCTCGGCCTCCCAGGTTCAAGCAATTCTCCTGTCTCAGCCTCCCGAGTAGCTGGAACTATAGGCACTCGCCACCACACCTGGTTAATTTTTGTATTTTTAGTAGAGACGGGGTTTCACCATGTTGGCCAGGCTGGTCTCGAACTCCTGACCTCAGGTGATCACCTTGGCCTCCCAAAGTGCTGGGATTACAGACATAAGCCACCACGCCTAGCCACATTGTTACATTTGTAAAACAGGTACATTGATTCACTTAGTCCCTTGATTTAACATTATTCCAAGCAGGGTATGGTGGCTCACACCTGTACTGTCAGGACTTTGAGAGGCTTACGTGGGAGAATCTTTTGAGCCCAGTAGTTTGAGACCAGCCTGGGTAGCATAGTGAGACCCCATCTGGGCAAAACATTAAAAAGATTAGCCAGGTGTGGTGTCATCTGCTTGTAGTTCCAACTACTCGCGAGGTTGAGACGGAAAAAACACTTGAGCCCAGGAGGTGGAGGCTGTGGTGAGCCGAAATCGTGTCACTGCACTCCAGCCTGGGTGATAGAGTGAGACTCCATCTCAAAAAAAAAAAACTTAAACACAGAATTAGTACCTGGCTCAGGAGTTTCAATCCTAGGTATATAACTTCAAAAATGAGCAACAAGGCTGCAAAGAGATGAAAACATTATTCACAATAGTCAAAAGACAGAAACAATCCAAATGTCCATCAACCAATACGTGAACAAACAAAATGGAGTCTAGCCACACAATGGAATATATTATTCAGCCATAAAAATTAATGAAGCTCTGACTCATGCCATGTTCTTCTACAACATGGAAGATCTTTGAAGATATTATGCTCAGTGAAGGGAACCAGACACGAAGGAACACATATTGTATGATTTGACTGATACGAAATATCTAGAGAAGGCAGATTCACAGGGACAGGAAGGAGATTGGTGATTACTGGGGGCTGAAGGAGGGAGGGAGGAAATGGGAAGTTGTTGCATAATAGTATAGATTTTCTCTTTGGAGTAAGAAAATATTTTGGATATAGATAGAGGTAATATTTGCAAAACATTGTGAATATATTTAACACTACAGAATTGCACACTTTGGTTAAAATGACAAGTTTCACATTATGTATGTTTTACCACCATAAAAAATAGTGGAAGAAAGTCCAGCCCTATTCAATTTTAGCAAAGAAGAAAACCCTAAAAGTCCTGCCTTGACCACCACACAACTTATGCATGTAACAAAATTGCACTTCTACCCCAGAAATTTGTATAAATACATAAATAAATATTTTCAAAAGAAAGTTTATTAGCAAATGTCTGTATCTCCAGCCACCCCCAACATACACATGCTAAAACTGTTTCATGAGAATTCCTGGGAAAATAATGAAACAGTTTTACTAAAATCTATCGCTCTCACAAAGTCTTTAATCTTTGTTGAACTTTTTCTTTTTTTTTTTCTTAATTTTTAGCTGAACACGAATAAGTACTTGGAACCATCTGTTGCTTGAATGACCAACTCTTGTCTCCTGTACAATCCTTTGTAAAATTCTCAACTGTGTAATTTAGTGTGGAAGCAAGATATCACTAGTTAGGCTTACAATCATTGTGCTAGTTTTCAACTTAATTTCACGCCACACCAAAGGATTTGAGTAAAAAGTTCATGTGATAGCCTATGTTTTAGGAGGCCTTTTTGCAAATGCCCTACAAAAAGTAAAAACACAAATTTAAAAAAAGGCCAGGCATGGTGGCTCACACCTCTAATCCCAACATTTTGGGAGGCCAAGGCGGGCAGATCACTTGAGGCCAAGAGTTCAAGAGCAGCCTGGACAACGCGGCAAAACCCCGTCTCTACTAAAAATACAAAAATTAGCCAGGCATGGTGGTGCATGCCTGTAATCCCAGCTACTTGGGAGGCTGAGGCAGGAGAATTACTTGAATGCAGCAGGCGGAGGTTACAGTGAGCCAAGATCGCACCACTGCACTCCAATCTGGGTGACAGACCAAGACTTTGTCTCCAGATGAATAAAGAAGGAAATAGGGCTTTGGTGTCCTAAGAAAAAGAACAAATGATTAAATAAAGGTGTTAATACGATGAGGAAGGATTACTAATGTAAAACTAAACAGACATCTACAGAAACTTTATAAATGTTCCTTTTTTCTCTGTTTCAATGACATACTTTTTTCTATAACAATAATTTCAAGTCATAGAATGGATTCAAGATAACCCGAATTTTTGTGCCTTATCCAACTCTAAACCTTGGGAGACTTTTACCAAGTTATTTAATGCGTTTCTAGGTTTCAATGACATTACTGAAAAGAGAGTGAATAATTGTTCAACCTATTTCACAGAGAATTGTTGGGAAGGTCAAAAATGAGCATTTCATTATAGGTATTTTATAAACTACAAACTAGCATGAAATGGAAAACGTTCACGGTTAATGGCATAAAATTCAACCCAGAGGACAAAGAGTTTAAAAATTGAAGAATGAAATTTCTGGGAGAAACTGTGTCCCTGACATAAAGGTGACATATTCTCTGGACTCAAACATGTCCAGAGGTGGGAAGGACACTTGCTGATGCCGAGCACATTTTACTCTCATGATAAGCTCGGGGCCTCCTCAAAACTATCCACAGCATTGGTCTTACCTGTGTGTGTCAGCTCTGTTAAAAGCAAGAGAGAGTGTGTGTCGGCTCTAGTAAAAACAGAGCTATGGTGTGAGGCTTATGAAACTTCTTGCCTGGAAGACACTCCACCAGGCGTGTCCAATCTTTGGGCTTCCCTGGGCCACATTGGAAGAAAAATTGTTTTGGGCCACACATAAAATACACTAACACTCATGATAGCTGATGAGTTTTTTTTTTAAATGCAAAAATATCTCATAATGTTTTAAGAAAGTTTGCAAATCTGTGTTGGGCCATATTCAAAGCTGTCCTGGACCGCATGCATACCACAGGCCATGGGTTGGCCAGGCTTGACCTACACCATTCCATATTCTTAAGGCAGAAGAAAGCTCAACGGCCTGTGATGTCCAAATATAATGAGGAAGAATGTAGGCTTTTATTTGTTGAATTGTGATCCCCCCAAAAAGATGTGTTGACATCTTAATCCCTTGGACCCCAGAATGTACCCTTTTTTAGAGACAGGGTCCTTGCAGACATAAACAGTTAAGATGAAGTCATACTGGAATAGGGTGAGACCTTAATCCAGTAAGAGCAGTATCCTAAGAAAATGTCGCACATATACACCATGGAATACTACTCACCCATAAAAAGGACTGAACTAATGGCATTCACAGCCACCTGGAAGGAGTTGGAGACCATTATTCTAAGTGAAGCAACTCAGGAATGGAAAACCAAACATCCTATAAGTGAGAACTAAGCTATGAGGATGCAAAGGCATAAGAATGACACAAGGGACTTTGGGGACTCGGGGAAACGGTGGGAAGGAAGTGAGGGATAAAAGACCACACATTGGGTACAGTGTACACTGCTTGGTGATGGATGCACCACAGTCTCAGAAATGACCACTAAAGAACTTATTCAAGTAACTAAACACCACCTGTTCCCCAAGATGAGTGGTATCCTTATAAGAAGGGAAGAGACAAAGAGACAGACACAAACAAAAAGAAGATCATGTGAAGACGGAGGCAGAGATTGGAGTGACACAGCCACAGGCCAAGAAATTCCAAAGATCACTGGCCACCTACAGGAGCTAAGAGAGAGGCAATGAAACAGATCATCCCCTACAGCCTTCAGAGAAAGCATGGCCCTGTCCACACCTTGATTCTGGAATTCTGACCTGAGAACTGTGAGAGAACACATGCCTGCTGTTTTAAGTCACCTGGTATGTGGTATTTCTTAGCTCAGCTCTGAGAACGAATATGAGATGTTCATTTTTTATTGTAGGTTACCCAGAGATAGAGTAACTAATTCTCATCTAGAAATTGCAGGTTTGCATTGCAAGAAAGAGAGATTGTACTTTCCGCAAAAGGTAGTCATGACTCCATGAGCACCTCACAGCAGCACCTGGCCAAGATGAACTTCCCATTCGGTCCTGACTCCTTTGAAGATATTGATGACATTATGCTAAGTGAAGGACGCCAGAACACAACACAATAAATATTATGATTCCACTGCTATGCAATATCTAGAATGGGCAAATTCACACAGACAGAAAGTAGAATGGTGGTTACCAGAAGCTGGTGCAGTGGAGGGTGAGAAATTTGAACTTATCGTTTGCACTCTTATGAGTGCAAAGATTCAGCTTTGCAAGGTGAAAAGAGTTCTGGAGATGGATAGTGGTGATGGTTGCACAATATGAATGTACTGTACTTGATACCACCAAACTCTTAAAAATGGCTATAATGGGCTGGGCGTAGTGGCTCAAGCCTGTAATCCCAGGACTTCGTGAGGCCGAGGTGGGGGTCAGATCACTGGAGGCCAGGAGTTCGAGATGAGCCTGAGCAACATGGTGAAACCACATCTCTACTAAAAATAGAAAAATTAGCCAGGTGTGGTGGTGCATGCCTGTAATTCCAGTTACTTGGGAGGCTGAAGGATGAGAATTGCTTGATCCTGGGAGACGGAGGCTGCAGTGAGCCAAGATTGTGCCACTGCACTCCAGCCTGGGTGAGAGAGTGAGACTCTGTCTCAAAAAAGAAAAAGAAAAGAAAAGAAAAAAGATAAGAAACGAAACCACCACCGCCACCAACACCACCATCACCAACAGCAAAATGCTAAAATGGTCAATTTTATGTTAAGTATATTTTACCACAATTTAAAAGTACTATGTTGTTTTAAAAATTAAGGCTAACTTGGAAAAGTAAAGATTGTAAGTCTCTTGATCTGTAATAACAGTGTCTTGAAAGGCATTCTTGGGGGACTCTGGAGTCAGGCACCCTCCTCTTTTTTTGTTTTTTTGAGACAGGGTCTTGCCCCTATCACCCAGGCTCTACCAGAGCTCACTGCAACCTTGACTTCCTAGGCTTAGATGATTCTCCTACCTCAGCAACTGTATCTTGAATAGGGGCTGGGTAAAATGCGGCTGAGACCTGCTGGGCTGCATTCCCCGGAGGTCTGGCATTCTTAATCACAGGATGAGATAGGAGGTCAGCTCAAGATACAGGTCACGAAGATCTTGTTGATAAAACAGGATGCGGTAAAGAAGCCGGCCAAAACCCCACCAAAACCAAGATGGCCATGAAAGTGACCTCTGGCCATCCTCACTGCTCATATAAGCTAATTATCCTGTGTTAGCATGCTAAAGGACACTCCCACCAGCACTGTGACAGTTTACAAATGCCAGGGTAATGTCAGGAAGTCACCCTATACTATATGGTGTAAAAAGCGAAGGAACCCTCAGTTCCTGGAATTGCCTATCCCTTTCCTGGAAAACTCATGAATAATCCACTCCTCATTTAGCATATAATCAAGAAATAACCATAAGCATATCCAGTTAAGCAGCCCACACCACTGTTCTGCCTATGGAGTAGCAATTCTTTATTCCTTTTCTTTCTTAATAACCTTGCTTTCACTTTACTCTATGGACTTGCCTGGAATTCTTTCTTGTGTGAAGTCTAAAACCCCTCTTTTGGGTTCTGAGTTGGGACCCCTTTCTTATAAAAAAAATCATCTCATCCAAAGCTTATAGGTTAGGGGCTTTTCAAAGACAGTTTAAGGGAAGGGGTGGGGGTAGTAGGTAACGGGTGCTTGCTGCCGATTGATGAAGGCAGTGATGAAATCTTAGGAGGTTGAAGCTGTCCTCCTGAAGGCTGAATTGCTTCTGGTTGGGGCCACAGGATGGGGGTTGCTGGGTCCAGGTGGCGCCATGGGTATCAGACATGTAAAAAAACTGAAAAGTTATCTCAAAAGGCCAATCTTAGGTTCCACAATAGTGATGTTATTTACAAGAATACTTGGGGAAGTTGCACATCTTATAACCTCTGGAATAACAGCTGGCAATCCTTCATGTCCGCGCCTTAGCGGGAATCAGGCTCTTCTCCCTGCAGCCTGATGGCCTCCCATCAGCTTTACAACTGTGGTTGGGTTTCTGGGCAAGGCCTATTATAATTTAAACTGTAGCCTAAGTGTCTTCCCAAGTTCCTGTGGCCCAAGAGCACAGGGATAATTAAGGGAAAGGCAAGATCGGGGGTGGGTTAGCTCAACTTACTGTTATAATTTTTATCACTGATGATTGAATTTTTGCAAACTCGATTTTTCTCACTGATAGAATTTTTGCAAACTCGATTTTTCTCACTGATAGAATATTTGCAAACACACACTTGCCAATTCACATATACTCACATGAACACACTGACACACAAACACGCTCACACACCTGCACACAAACACACCATGCACAGAGTTCTACAACTTATTTTGCTCTTGGACTGATTCGTTTTTTCCTGCTTTAGGGAAAGACTGCATTTAAAGCTGACCGTGAAATACAAGGGAATGTGCTCCTCCCTGAATTTCTTTTTTCTTTCTTTCTCTTTTTTAAGATTAACTACATGTAAGCTTAATTTTACAATTCTAAAGAGAGAGACACATGTTTGAGAACCTCGTATGAACAAAACATGGTATATAGAAACAAACAAACAAATACAAATCCTAGTATGTATTTCAGCATGTGCTTTGAAATCCTTTGACAAAATTGCAGAATCCTTTTAGGGGCTGAAACATTGATGTAATTCACAAACTACTGCAGTAGCCCTCTCTAATTCTCTCCACACAATTACTGTTAACACACTGGGTGAATACAAATTAGCAGATGAAAAAGATACCGTGAAAACGTTTAAATTAAACTTGGCCCTGGCACTTCCTGTAGGGGATGCTCCTGCACTCCCTAGAATTACCAACAAGCTTCAAACAAAAATATGTGAAGAGTTGGGGAAATAGGACAGCATTTTTGCCCTTGGTGATTCAGGTGACAACAATTAGAAGCATAATTAAGGATGCTATCTAGGTTTTTATGGCATATATTTATTCAAGGCTTTGAAGTTAATAGTGTTTTAAAGGATATTCTCATCTTTTCTGTTTTTGTTCCTGAAGTCTTTTTTTTTTTTTTTTGAAACCATAAGTGAAACGGTATCACATTGATAATTATAATGTCAGCTTAATTTTAAATCATCCCCACAGGTGCCTTCTGGCATGCGTAGTTTTGTGTGCTCACAAACATTCTAGGCCACTAATAATGAACTAACTAGGTAAAAATTGAATTATTTCTTTAGAATTGGAAATAAAAGAAGGAAACATAAAAATGCAGAATAAATAGGAAGGCTGTAAATTGAAATATAAATTTAGGAAATGGAAGGGGAACAGGAACACTCAGTACAGTAATATGTATCTATGAATTTGAAAATTCTTCTTCTCTAATGAGGTAAGCATTCTGTGAACTTACTTGATGGGGATAATTTTGCATTATTGAAACGATCTCCTTTATGCTATTCAGTTCTTGCTTTCCAACTATCTAGAATTTTTTGAAACATTATAAATTTGATGGACCAAGGTATGCTGCCATTGCAATTCAAGCTGAGATGTTTTTGCTTATTGTATTATAAGCATTGCTTAAATTGTATTGTGTATGTATATATACAGACACACATATAAAATACAATAAGCCAAATATATGTGTGTGTATATATAATATACATATATGATATAAATACATGCATATAGAGGTATACACATATTTATCATATATTTACATATTTACACATGTAAACTCATGAGTATATACACAAGTAAATGATGCTTATATAATGTTATGTAGTTCTTAGCTATAATAAAGGTAACAAGATGACAACTTTCTTTCTTTTCTTTTTTCTTTTTGTGAGACAGAGTCTCACTCTGTTGTCCAGGCTGGAGTGCAGGGGCATGATCACTGCTCACTGCAACCTCCGCCTCCTGGGTTCAAGCGATTCTCCTGCTTCAGCCTCCCGGGTAGCTGGGACTACAGGCATGTGCCACCACGCCCGGCTAATTTTTTGTAGTTTTAGTAGAGACGGGGTTTCACCATGTTAGCCAGGATGGTCTTGATCTCCTGACCTCGTGGTCCGCCTACCTCAGCCTCCCAAAGTGCTGGGATTACAGGCGTGAGCCACCACGCCAGGTCCACCTTTCTTTTTTTTATACCCAAAATGGCTTAGACACTTTCACTACTGACAGACTAGAACCAAAAGATTATTTGCATTTGTACAATTCTTTATATGGAGTACCTGCCCACTCTAGGAAAAAATGGTGGGTTTTTAATCAATAAAGAAACCATGAATATGACAGTGCACTTGTTGAGCTGAGGTTGCATGCAGACATGGATATTTGACATTGGATGGAATTTGGGTTGAATCAAAATCTCAGTGAGATGTTGGAATATGCTATAGTGTGGAGGGAACCCTACCCAAGAGGTAATTGCCTGGCAAGGTGTCAGAGCCCTAACATTGGGAAGTGGTCAGCTCTCAGGTAGTAGGGTAGTAAACAGAATTTACAGAGAACAGTATAGGTTTAAAAAAGAAAGTTTTATTGGGTAGAAAGAATTCTGCAGAAGAGTGCAGTGGGTGCCTCAGCAAGAGAGGACTGAGCTCTCCATGGTGGATTTTCCTTATCAATATTTAAGGACCTTAAAGCAGGAGCTGAATGGTAATTTGCACCATAGTAGCCATGTAGGTCATGATAAATGATGACATTTGTAGACATTTTGGTGCCTTAATGTCAGCAAGGGTTGCACAATGAGTTTTGACATGCATGCATTCTAGAGTAACTAGAAATTCTAGTTACTTATACAATTTTGGGGGAAAAGAAGCCTGATACTCTATACCAGCTTTAGAGAATAGGGGAGTCTAATCACTTCTGAATTCCTCAGATAAGGAGTCTGGCCTCTGGATGGTCTGCTTGATGGCCACCAGGTGATCTTTGGGCTCCGCAGTAATAATTAAGCTGGTTGTTTTAGGTAAGGTTCCCTGGGAGACAGTGTGGAGAGGAAACAGGGTGAAGTGAGGGATGTAGCTGGAGGAACACCAGCATAAAGGGAAGATGAAGATCTCAGCAAAGAAGAAATGATAGGTCAGAAAGAGCACAACACAGCAGCCTTACTTGGAGGCAGTAGACAAAAATTCTTCTCTACAAAGTCATGGTTAGGGGAAAAAAAAGGGAAAAAAAGAGTTGAGTTTAGCAATCTTACTTATATGCTTGCAAATTCAATGATGTTAACAGTTCTTACGTTATTTTCATTTGAACTAGCATTTCCCTAATTAATACAGAATGTGAACATCATTTTGGTATATTGTTTACTCCAAGCTTTCTAGTATTTCTTTGGCTACCCTATTTCATTTTTATTCCCTTATATTATTTTCTTTCTCCTGCTTATTTTTGGTTTAACTTGCTTTTCCTCTTCTAGTTTCTTAAAGTGAAAGCTAGGGCTCCTTGATTTAAAATCTTCATTCTTTTTTAATATAGTCATTCAGAGCCATAAGTTTCTTAGTACAGGTTTAGTGTTATCCTGCAGATGTCATACATTGTGGTTTCATATTCATTTTGTTCAAATTACTTTCTGATTTCTGACTTTTTTTCTTTGATTCTTCCATTGATAATTTACAATTGTGCTATTCAGTTTCTAATATTTGGACATTTTCTAGACATGTTTTAATTATTGATTGTAATTTAACGCTACTGTGGTCAGAGAACATACATTGTGTCATTTGGATTTTCTTCTAATTTTTTGAGATGTATGATATGGTTTGCCTCTGTATCCCCACCCAAATCTCACCTGGAATTGTAATCTCCACAGGTTGAGGGAAGGACCTGGTGGGAGGTGAATGAATCATGGGGGCAGTTTCCCAAATGCTGTTGCCATGATAGTGAGGCAGTTCTCACGAGATCTAATGGTTTAAAAGTGTCAGTTTCCCCTGCGCATACTCTCTCTCTCCTGCCACCTTGTGAAGAAGGTGGCCTGCTTCCCCTTCACCTTCTGCCATGATTGTAAGTTTCCTGAGGCCTCCCCAGCCATGTGGAACTGTGAGTCAATTAAACCTCTTTCCTTATAAATTACCTAGTTTCAAGTATTCTTCATAGCAGTGTGAAAATGGACTAATACAATGTATTTTCAGGTCTAGAATGTAGTCTATCCTGGTAGACATGCCTGTGTCTATTTGATCACATATGCATCTTAGAAGTTAACTCAAGAATACTTACAGGATACAAAACTATTCAACTCCAAATGGGTAAATTTTACAAGGTATGGCATCCAAAGAAAAACTTCTAATTATGGGAAACTGTATAAAAATGTAATCAATAAGATGAAGAAAAATCAATCAATCAAAATGGTCCCAGAAATGACACAGATGTTAGATTATGCAATGACATTAAGCAGTAATTATAACTGTATTTCATGTGTTCATAAAGTTAGATAAAGACATCACAGATACACAAAAGGCCCAAATCAAACATCTGGATATAAAATCTATAATGTGTGAGATCAAAATTGCATTGAGCAGAATTAACAGGAGATTAGAATTTGCAGGAAAAATATGACTTGTGAATTTAAAGACATAGCAATAAAAATCCTACCGAAAAAAAAAATACAGAGAAGAGAGATTTTAAAAAGTGAATAGAAGATCTATGAGTTGTGGGAAAATTGTAAGTACCTTAATATACATGTAATTGGAATTCCTGAAAAAGAGAAATCACAGAAACCATATCTGAAGACATAATGACAAAACATTTTCATATTTGATGTAAACTATAATTCCATAGGTTCAAGAAGCTCAGCCTACTCAAAGCACCAAAATTACAAATAAAACTCCAACTTATAAAATTTGTAGATGATGCCAAAGCAGTATTTAGGAGAAATGCATAGTACTCCATAATCAGAGTGCTGAAAAGTGATGATTGAAAGAAAATCTTACAAGCATCCGGAGAGAAAAGACAGGTTACATACCATATGTCAAAGTAATGATTGCAGCAAATTTCATGTGAAAAATAATGCCCACAAGAAGACAGTGGAATGATGTCTCTAAAGAACTGGAGGGGGTGGGAGTGGAATGCAATCTAGAATCAAACAACTAGCAAAAATATTCTTTAAAATCAGAGAAGATATAGACATGTTCAAAAATACAAAAGCAGAAAGAATTGATTAGCATGGACCACACTGCAAGAAGTGTTAAGGGCGTCCTTCAAACAGAAGGAAAATGATATCAGGTGTGGTTACGAAAATGTGGATTTATACAAAGAAATGAAGAACACTAGAATTTGTGACTGCATTAATAATGTGTAGGATCTTTTGCTTATTTAAATCTCTTTAAAAGATATTGATTGTCATAAGTAAGTGCATACATGTTTTTCTTGTTACTAATCTCTATAAAGGATAATTGATCCTTTAAGCAAATGTGATCTGGTCTGGAGTTTATAACATGTGTAAAGGTAGAATTGATGACATTAGCACAAAGCTCAGGAAGAGAGAAATGCAAGTGTATTCTGGTAATCTTCTTCTTATTAGATGAGTATACTCCAGTAATGTGAAGTAGGATATCACTTGAAAATAGATAGGCTATGATGAGTTAATGATGTAACTATAAACCCTAAAGTAACCACCACTAAAACAATACAAAGAGTTACAATTAACAAACTTAAAAAGAGACAAAATAGAATTATAAAATAATTCAATTGGTAGAAAAGAATACAAATAGAAAAAAAAAAGATAAAAAATAAGTAGGGCAAAGAAATGAAAACCAAATAGGAGATGGTATTTCAAACTTCGCCATGTAAATAATAACCTAAAAGGTAAATGCTCTGAAAATACCAATAAAAAGCAGAGTTTTTCAAGTAGAATAAAAGGCAGGACCCAATGTATGCTGCCTAAAAGAAACACAGTTTCAATATAAAGGCCCAGGGTGATTAAAGGTAAAATGATAGAAAAAGTTACATCATGCTAGTCCTAATCAAATAAAATTTGGTGTGGCTATATTAATATAGCAAAAAGGATGTTTCACAATGAAGAATATCCTCGGTAATAAGGGTTATTTCTTAACAATAAAAGGGTCAGTTTAACAAAAGAATATAAAATCCTAAACTTTTATGCACCTAATAACAGAGCCTGAAAATGCACAAATCAAAAATTTATAGATGTACTAGGACAACCAGTGAAATTCACAACTTAAGTGGAAATTTTAAATACCCTTTCCTGAATAATTGACTGAAAAAGCAGATAGAAAAATCAGTAAGGAAAAAAGATTAGATTAACACTATCAATCAACTTGACTTTAATTAATATTGAGAAAAGAGTCAACCTAATAATAGTTCTTTACAGGACAACAGAAAACATTTAGCCTGTTAGACGATAGTCTAGGTCATAAAACTTTTTAAAAAAATTTAAAAGAATTCAGGTCATATCTATAACAATTTATTTTTAATAATGAAGAGGTTTCTGGAAGCTAATAGAATAATAAAATTCATTATTTAAATTTTCATAAAATGTACTTGGCTAACTGTCATTGTTTTCATACTTAATTTTACATTTCTAATTCTTATCATTGTTTAAAAAATTAAAAATTAGAGTTATTTATTAAATAATGTTAGGATGCTTTATTTTTGTCTTTTATGTAATAAATATAAATTACTACTGCAGAACAAAAATTAGATGAAGTGCGTGGGAACAGATTATTTTACTCCAGAATTCAATTCCTAAAGAAATCAAAAGGCTTTTTTATTTTTATTTTTTGTTCTTAAGATACAATATCTCGGTCAGGCGCTGTGGCTCAAGCCTGTAATCCCAGCACTTTGGGAGGCCGAGCCAGCACTTTGGGAGGCCGAGGTGGGCGGATCACGAGGTCAGGAGATCGAGACCATCCTGGCTAACACCGTGAAACCGCGTCTCTACTAAAAAATACAAAAAACTAGCCGGGCGAGGTGGCGGGCGCCTGTAGTCCCAGCTTCTCGGGAGGCTGAGGCAGGAGAATGGCGTGAACCCAGGAGGCGGAGCTTGCAGTGAGCCGAGATCGCGCCACTGCACTCCAGCCTGGGCGACAGAGTGAGACTCCGTCTCAAACAAACAAACAAACAAACAAACAAAAGATACAATATCTCAAGGGATTTCATTTTTAATTTCAGGCATGATGGCAAGTTCTCTGGGCCTGATAAATGTCAGACTTCAAGGTACCCTGAATCGGAGCTGAGCTTGAGTAGTAAAGAAAATGGATTTGAGCTTGGGGGGTAGAGAATTGTATATTAACAAATCTGAGAAATATCTTACAAATTCTGATATGAAGAAGAAAGTGAATCAGAGCAGGGAAGGAAGGTCTGGAATAGTCTAGGTAGCAGAATAATCCACCTTTGCCCCAACTTGGCAGCGTGCAAGACGTCAACCATTTTGGGGCTTTTATAATGTGTCATAGATGGAGAAACCTGTAGTCTTCAGAAATGATCTTATAGGAGAAGGCCATTGCTGTATAGCTGTCTTATTAATCTCTTATCACATGAGATTTAGTAGCTAAGACAACATCCACGTTTTTGAGCTCGACCAAGATCAAGCTCAAAATGAAAGAACTGAAGACATCAGTAGGAATTAATTGTGTCAGAGACCGGATATTACAGGGAAGTAGACATAATTCGTCTTAATTGCTAGTGTTTGAGTTAAAGATGCAAATAAAATTGAACTCAGAAGACATCTTTTTTTTTTAAACTGTCAATATGAAATAATGGTACTAACTAGATCACTCCCGTTGTATGCCACATGGGAAAACTACAAATTTCTACCTAAGACCAATCTAACATTATCTCTAAAATATGATTCTACACTTTTTTTTCCACCTGGTCAAACTGTTATTGCCTCCTTAATGTAGACATTAGGAAAAGAATGAGCATTCTGTTTACATGCACAGACTTACCACTGATCTATGAGGCTTTTATAGATAACTCCAGATCTCCAGATAAAGAGATAATAAATATAATATATAAATATAGATATAATATATAACATATATAAAATAAATGTTATATTTTACATGGATAATATGAACATATAATATATATTTCCTAAATCTTTACATATATAATATATGAATATATTTTAATATATTATTTATGTATTTGTATAAAAATATTTATATATTATATATTTTCTAAAATTAGTATATAAACACATGTTCATATATTTAAATATAAAATATAGATATATATGTAAATATACATATATTTATATATATGTATTTTTTTCTTGCATAGGTTGATGAAAAAACCTTAAAATTATATATGTCAAAGTAGCAATTAAACAGTATTTTGCCTTAGATGATAGCTAAACAACTTCTTTTAATTCCTTTTTTCTTTTTTTAAATTTCAGTTTGACATAGTTGCCATTAAGCTTCCCAAGACCTGCAATCACTTTGCCTGTCAGGCTGTTAGCACTTTGTTGCAACTGATATAAACGATGTGGTCAGACGATTTGCAGAAGTCAGGCAATTAATCAGAGAACTGAAAACATTTTTACCAAAAAAGTCAAGTAGTAGAAGCATGTCTAAGAAGCTGTAACTTATCTATTGATTCCTCAGAAAATATCTGTATATTCAATAAGTATGTCACATATATTCCCTCAAGTTTAAAACAACTTAGTAATTTCTATCTGGATATTTTAGTATTGAGTCTTATTCTGGTGATTACACCCCTCGAAATTTTCCTCTTGCTTCTCCTTTTCCCAAAGGGAAGGTTAAAAATAAGGATGAAGTCAAAATAGAAAGAATTACATTTTCTTTTGAAAACAAAACAAGCTGACATATTTTATGGAGGGTCCATGGCCTTCCTTGTAATTTTCCTTGAGGGAGAAAGAAAAATCTGAGTTTGCATTTCAAATGATACCAAAATATATGAGTTCTCATATGAAGACTAAATGCATATGGGTTTATTGATTTTTCTTTTACATTAGAAATAGCACATTTGAGAAAAGAACATTTTAGGAGGCTTTCTTAGAGTAAATAAGTAAGTCTGATTGAAGAGAGGCTTTTACAAACTCTTAAATGCCATTGTTTTTCTAAAAAATTATCCAGCATTTATGGAAAAGCAGAATGACCCCAAAGGGTGAGTGGGAACATTTTTGAGAGTGTGCTCATAGACACCTGTTGCCAAAAGTAGATGGGATTGGGTACCTTCCTAAGTACAGGGAGTGTATCCAAGCACCACAAAGCACATTGAACTGCACCTGCACCTCCTGGGTTGTTACCTGTTCTGTGATCAAGGAGCAACTAGGGGTCATTTGACTTGGCTTGAAGCAGAGAGTCATAGCAGGGCTTCCTTGGTTGCCGCAGTCTTGTCCTTTTTTTTTGGATGTCTTTCTCCAGGGTTTAAACCTGATACCTTCTTAAAGGAGGCACTGCAGAGAGAAAGCAAAAGTGCTGCCATTAGTGATAGTGCTTAAATCACTGAAACCAAATCTGCAGCATTAAGCGATCTTGAAAAATATTATATCCATAAAATATTTTAGGAAAGGTCCAGCTACATGATTAGGTTATTTTACCAGGTCATTTAACACATGTCTGTTTGAGATTTGTATTTGGTGCTTCTGTATTTAATGATGGTCAGGAAAGCAAAGACCAAGGACCCAGAAAATGGAGAGTTTGAGGGCAGAATAGTAAGAAACGTCTTTTGCCTTTAATTTCAGTTACAGAATATATGTTTATAAAGTCACTGAAATGTAAATTAGCTTCCCATAAACATGTTCTGACTGACCTGTTAGTGGAATTGGACTTGTCTATTTACCCTTCTGTATGTAGATGGTTTTAAATGTCTCCAAATATCATCACCATTTTTGTTATGTTCAAATCCTATGGCCAGGATGGTCCCTTTTTATGAGATTTTTTTCCCTCTGATAATCAAGAAATTGTTATTAAGCAGATTTCCTCTTGCTAATTATACAGTTGTCAATTTCTCTTCATTCATAACATTCTCAATCGTAAAATTAATAGTGTGTCTTCACCTGTTAATAAAATAGAACCCATCAGTAGTGAGTAATTCTGTTTCTTCCTTTTCTGTGTTTGGTTGCATGCCTCCATGAACAGCCACATAAAATGTTGTGTTTTGCTTTAATAAACAAGCAGCATTGTGATGTAGGCAATGTGATGTTTTGGCTGTTGGCTGACTGGAAAGTTTGCATTTATAGGCTGGGGACAAAGGCCACCATGTTTTGTGTTCATGACTCATAAATGACAGTAGGGTCAGGGAAGGACTTGTCTGCTGTGGTGGGGCAGGCATTGCCCTGGGGTCTGAGCTCTGCCAGCGTGCACAGGGACAGGCTATCCTGGGTGGGCAGCAGAGTAAAGCAGCCAGAATCAAGGACCCGCTGGACATCAAATCCCCATGTAGACAGCAGGGTCACTGCAGAAATGCATCAGCAGGGTGAGGGGAGGAAAGAGGGATGAGTCAGGTTTGCTGCTTCCCAGAGGAGCAAAAAGAGCCCCTGTCTAGGAGTAAACTTGCACTCATCTAGGGTTCCATCTTAATTGTGAACCTCAGGGAGCCCTGCCTTGTGGTCCTTCCATGTCACTGTCACCATGCCTGAATATTTCCTGGGCACGATTGGTTTAGCCTCTACTGCAATACCCTGCAATATGACCTTGTACCTCAACTGCTATGAGCAGCCCAAGGAGAAAAACCCTAGTCTTTACTCTTCTGTGTGTCCTCTCTATCACTTGGCACAATCAAAGTAAATGATTAAGGCATGCGTTTTAGAGAAATGGGTTTTGGGAAGGCAGGTGCACATTTGTGAAGGCAATACAAGTACGCAGAGACCGGAGTTGGAATTGAGAGGGTCTTGCACATGAAAATGATGAGGAATATATGTCTATGTCAGAAAAGTGGTGGGAGGGCAAATAATGTCAAATTTAAACAGAAGAGCAACAAAACTAAGCTTCCTTTTAGCTCATGTTGGTGGTGCCTCCTTCTAGATTCCATCTGTGATGTTTCACGGTCATGTTGGACACCATATTGGGGAAGATCATGGATTACACCTATGAGAATCTTATATTTGTTCTGCAAGTTTCCAGCAGGAAAACATTAGGTTGGACTCAAGATATAGCTTGGGTGAGGCTGAAGGAACAAATTGAAGATGGATCTTTGTCCTTCCATAATATGACTGTGTGGCCAAATTGAGAGGATGTGCTAGGACTGTGGATAGAGCATATGTGTACAAACACATCATAATATCTGAGGAGGCTTTCATATCTCTGAAATTTGGCAAGATCAATGGAAGGGGATTTCAAATTCCACGGGGAACTGACATGGCAGAGAACATTCATTTGCATGAGTAGATTTAGGTAAAACTACTCTGAAAAACCCAATCCAACACATTTATATTTTTAAAGCACTATTCTAAGTACAATAAAAATGAAATACAAGGAACGATTTCTCCAGTGAAAGAAATCATTTCACTGGGGCCACTCAGTATTTATCTGTTTATTTTTACTTTTTATTTTTTGTTGACATGTGGTCTCCTTATGTTGTCCAGGCTGGTCTCAAACTCTTGAGCTCGAGTGATCCTCTATTATTTATTTTTATTTTTATTATTCTTTTAGAGATAGGATCTTGCTCTGTCACCCAGGCTGGAGTGCAGTGGTGCAATCATAGGTCACTGCAACCTCAAATTCCTGGGTTCAAGTGATCCTCCTCCTGCCTCACCAGCCAGTATTTTAAACAGAGACCTTGTATCTGGAGATTTTCAACTCTAAAATCACAGGGTCCTGCTGAGAGGTTCAAAGTGCATGCTGGGACAAGCAAGAACCAAAATTCAATTGGAATTTAAAAGAAACTGCTCCTAGTACAAAATCTGGTGTCTGAGTCATTTCCACATCTTATTATTTTTTGTTATAGGTCAAATAATAATGATCTAGTACAGGTTGGAAAATATTACGATAATTTGCACACAGGTTCATATTATACACTAGCAAATAATTATTTGGAATTGATCTAATGGTCACTAATCTTTGCTTCTATTTAATCATAAAAATATTAACAGTAAATGTAGTCATTATTTTTTTTTCTTCTGCGGTAATTATCCATTTCTTTCACATTATTTGCTTTAAAAGGTTAAAATAATATAAGCTCTTCCTAAGGCCCCCAACCAATTAGACATGCAGTCCCTGGAAAAGAAAAAGGACACGTCAGCCAGAGGACGTTTGTTTTTGTGTGCAAGTCTGGAAAGTGATCACTTTAATTTTTAGGGTTACCCGACCGTGTCTATCCATAACAAATGAACTAAAATGCCTGCAGTGTGTGCATGTTTTCTCCAAAATCACTTCCATAGATTGAGCAATTTGGAGCATTCAGGCATACCTTTTGTTTCTTTTGCCTTGTTTTGTTCCACTTTCTGGGGTTCCTCTCATTGTCATTTCGACATAGATCCTAAATCCTTTAAATATATTTTCCGATGGTGGTTTTTAATGGATATTTTCTTCTTTTTTTTATTATCTATTTTTTTGGAGCCACAGTCTCACTCTGCTGCCCAGGATGGAGTGCAGTGATGTGAACATAGGTCAATGTAGCCTCGCCCTCCTGGGCTCAAGCGATCCTTCCACCTTAGCCTCCTAAGTAGCTGGAACTACAGGTGCAAATTTTTTTTATTTTATTTTTTTTTTAGAGATGGGGTATCTCTGTATCGCTCAGGCTGGTCTCCAAATCCTTCCTGGCCTCAAGCCATCCTCCCACCTCAGCCTCCCAAAGTGCCTGGATTACAGACGTGAGCTATCACTTCCGACTGACCTCCTATTCTAGAAGAAAAGGCTATATATGAAAAGATTCAATATTCAATGCATATACCAACAGAATGAGCCCAGATACTGCAAGGACAAGGGACTTTTTAACTACCTGGTGAAAAGGGCTTTCTGTGCCACCTGCTAGGGGAACTGTAGCTTATGAGCACTCCAGGAAGATGAATCACGTAAGTGGTGTGCAAAGGCACCGAGCAGAATCATCCATCAAACAGTGGGTGTTCTAAACAAGGTGCTGGACTGCTTAAGCTGCTGGCCACTTCTCCAATGATCAGTTCTTCATAAGTGGAGAGGACAAGAAGTAAAAACAAAATTGAGTGATGCAGGGCACAATGAATGGGTGTTCATGGGGTGAAGCAGTTGAGGGTGGCTTTATCCTGGGGCAGCCTTGAATGACTTCACATGTTAAGAGAAGGCAAGATAACACTTGCTTTTAGTTCTCTCCCACCGTGGTTGTGGTATGACACAGTGACTCCTCCTTACCCGTCTTCAATCAGATTGGGAGACACAAAATCCAGGTGGCATAGAAGTTTGGAGCTTGAGAGAAGCTGGGAAAAAACAGACACAAACCGATGCACCTCTGACAATTCATTCTTCCACATGCGCAGTGCCCTCCTTAGCCTTGGGAAGTGAGCACACACAGTGTGTTCAGCAAGTTCTATGCATGCCCATCTGAGGCTTTCTTCCCTTTTCTGGTGGAGTGTCCCTGGAAAGTCACACTCTGCCATTTTGTCTCTTATTGCACATGGCTGGGAAGTTGCATCTCCTTGGTGCTTGCATTCAATTGACACTTTAGTGCAATGGGTGTGGACAGTTAGAAAATGGCCTCTTCCTGGTGCCAGCTGCCAATTTATCCCTTTTAGAGAGGCAATATGATAATTGTCACACCATCACCCTATTCTTGCCTGACATTCCTGGTGGGCAGGGGAAGAGCCCTCTCCTGCTCCGCTCATGCCTAACTACCTGTAACAGGACAGGAAAAGTGGAAGAGCTAATAAAAGGAATTTTTAGCAAATTTGGTGACTGATGCTTCATCCCACTGAGACTTGGAAACTTACAAATTGTTTCTCACAACTGCACATATGTGGATGAAAAAGTAAAATGTACAAGCATTGATTTTAAGTCCCCATAATTCATTTGCTAAACTGGCCCCTAAATGTATAAACTCCCTCAACATTTTCTGTTTGTCCCTGAGAGCTTACAGAATTCTGCAACTTCAGAAAGATGCTAATGTACTTGCCTGAACTCAATAAGACCTGCATGGAGTTGATGACCAAAGTAGTATGCATTGTAGGTAGAGCTAAAATACCTTGAAACAATGCACAAAAGTATCCAATAATAAGGTGTGTGGGTGTAAGATGGACCATGTTAATCGACACTTTATTTCTTTTTTTTTTTTTTTTTTTTTGACGGGGGCTCCCTCTTTCGCCCCGGCTGGGGGGCAGTGGCCTGATCTCAGCTCACTGCAAGCTCTGCCTCCCGGGTTCACGCCATTCTCCTGCCTCAGCCTCCCGAGTAGCTGGGACTACAGGCGCCCGCCAACACGCCCGGCTAATTTTTTTTTGTATTTTTTAGTAGAGACGGGGTTTCACCGTGTTAGCCAGGATGGTCTTGATCTCCTGACCTCGTGATCCGCCCGTCTCGGCCTCCCAAAGTGCTGGGATTACAGGCTTGAGCCACCGCGCCCGGCCCGACACTTTATTTCTTAAGCATTTAGAGTATTACAATAATTGATCACCTATTAGGCCATAAAAAACCCTCCACACATATCAAAGAAAAAGTATCGTAGAGACAATACTTTCTGTCTAACTCTTAATTCATATTATTTTGACATTAGTTTACTTTAATTTATAAATTAATAATAAGAAAGTGGAAAATGAATCCCCACATACTAAATAAAAATATGGACATGCTTAGGTAAACAGCTCATGGGTTAGAGATGAAATTGTGCAAAATTTTAAAGTATTACTGGAAGTAAATAATAATGGATATACTAAATATTGAAATATTATGTTAAGTAAAATTGGTTCATTGAAGGAATTATATCCTTAGAAATTTTAAGCAAAAAACAAAGCAATTCAAAAGTGATGATCCAAGTGCTCACATGAAAACAATAAAAAGGGCTGGGCATGGTGGCTCACACCTGTAATGCTAGCACTTTGGGAGGCTGAGGCAGGTGGATCACCAGAGCTCAGGAGTTAGAGACCAGAGTAGGCAACATGGCGAAACTCTGTCTCTACAAAAGGTACAAAAATTAACCAGGTATGGTGGCACACTCCTGTAGTCCCAGCTACTCAGAAAGTTGAGGTGGGAAGATCGCTTGAACCTGGAAGGCAGAGGTTGCAGTGAGCCCTGGTCACACCTCTGTACTCCAGCCTGGGCAACAGAACTACACTCCGTCTCAAAAAACAAACAACAAATCTCCCAACCCATACACAAAAACTCAGTAAAAAGAGCAATAGCACACATCACAAGAATATGAAGGGAAAGAGATAAATAAGAGAAGAAATAAAAAATATAAATTATGAAAGTTTCCAATAGTGCAGTTGAGACACTTAACATAACCAACAGTTGTTCTTTGAAAAACAACTAGGAAAAGAGGCACATGTGAGGTAATACCGACTAAGGAGTAAAGAGACAAAAACACATAAACAGAAATGTAGAAGGGGCAAAACTAGAGATAAAATACAGATTAAAAAGAACAAAATATCACACTTCAAACACTTTGACACAGGGGCAAAGGTTAAGGGAAGGTTCCAGAATTTTGTGAAGGCTGGCTCACCAAGACGTAAAAAAGGAGTGGCTTGAAGTCTTTCAACAGTTTAGAGCATCGAGCCCAGATGACTTTTATGGGATGTTCAAGAAACAGATCATTCCAGTTTTATGCAACCACAAAAAATAAATAAATAAATAAATAAAAGGAAATGGAAGAGTCCCAACTCATATTTTAAGGTTGTTGTGTTATCCTTAACACTGAAACTTGACGGGGACTTTGAAAAAGGAAAAGAAAATCAAAAATCCATTTCACCATGCCTGTAATCCCAGTTACTTGGGAGGATGAGGCAGGAGAATCACTTGAACCCAGGAGGCAGAGGTTGCAGTGAGCCGAGATTGCACCACTGCACTCCGGCCTGGGCAACAAGAGCAAAACTCCGTCTCAAAAAAAAAAAGTCAATTTCACTTATGAATTTACTTTCAAACATCTAAAGATATTTTCAACAAGTTTTACACAGCGGTGTATAAATAATAATATATCATGACCCATCTGGGTTTGTCTCTGTGCAGCAGAGATTTCTTATTAAAGAGTCTAGAAATGAAATTTATTTCAGGTTCGGATTAGGAGAGAAAATAGGATCCTCTAAATGGAACAAGAAAAATCATTGATAATATTTAATTCTCATATCTCAAAATATGCTGTAAATTAGAAATCAAATGGAACTTACTTAAGGGAGTAAAAGAATATAAAAAAGAGAATAAACACTGCCTTAAATGGAAGCACAAATCTTTGTCCTTTTTTTTTTTTTTAACACTTATTTTGTTTTCAGAGACAGCGTCTCACTTTGCTGCCCAGGCTGGAGGGCAGTGGCAAGATATCAGCTCACCACCACAGCTTCCAACTTCTGGTGTCAAGCAATCCTCCCACTTTAGCTCCCCAGTAGCTGAGAAAACAGGTGGCCACCACCATGCCTACCTAATTTTTTATTTTTATTTTTTGTAGAGAAAGGATCTTACAATGTTGCCCAGATTGGTCTTGGCTACAAGAGATAAACAATAATTTTAAATAGAAAACTCTAATTAGAAGGACTCTGAATATTGAGGAGGCTATCGTTGACTCGTAAGACACAAGACGAAAGCCATGCCCTCTCCTCCTTATATAATTTCTACCCAGCAGACCCGAGCACACACATCATCAGGTTGAAGGTAAAAAATTTATCATTTGTCTTCTGGAAAAGTTTTTATTAATGTAGTGTTCACTACACCATTTGGGAAGTTTGCTAAAATAAAGATCCCTGCATTCTACACCAAGAGAATTAGTTCTTTGATGATGGGTGAGAAATGCTCCTAAAAACTCTGGTACTTCAGCAAGCACTGCAGGTAAACCTCATTCAGATAAAATACTTGAAGACACCCTGCCTTCACAACAGATGCTTTAGAGCCTTCAAATGCTTATGCACCTAGAATGTTCAGCAAGTGACTCTCTTCATTCACTGAGCTTGGCTAATGTCCTAGTGTGTTTTGTGTTGCTATGAAAGAAGAGCTGAGTCTGGGTAATTGATAAAAAATTTATTTGGCTCATGATACCAGGGGCTGGAAGACTGTGCACCTGGTGAGGGCCTAAGACTGTTTCTGTTCATGGCAGAAGGGGAGATAGTTTGTACAGAGATCACATGATGAGAAAGGAAGTAATAGAGAGAGCGAGTGAGCTGCCAAGCTCTCCTAAGGAACCAGCTCTTGCAGAAACTAATAGAACTCACCCATTACTGCAAGGATAGCATGAAGACATGCAAGAGGAATCCACCCCCAGGACCCAAACACCTCCCATTAGGCTCCACCTCCAACAATGGGGATCCAATGTCAACATGAGGTTTGGGAAGATAATCATTCAAACTATAGCAACCAACCTTCTAGCTGAGTGGGTAGCAAGAATGGAGGTGCTGAGGAAATCCATGGGGACAGCTGACAAAATAAAAGAGCAATGTGAAAGGTTGAGAGGGTTGGGTGGTTCTTGATCCAAGAAAAGGCTTACATACTTTCCCCCTATAATTAGGACTAATATTGGAAAGGGCATGGTATGTAAAGAGTACACAGTGATTTGTAAAACCTTGTGCATTCTCTAAGACAAAGATACATTTTCCAGTAGTTAGAAAGTCCTCTCTCATGAGTACACTTCCCCACTGGGGATGGTTCCATAGGGATCCCAGTTTTGGCATGCTTTATCAGGCTACATTAGGTCACTGCCATTCAAATTGATGTGTATATCTGATCTGAGGTTTTGAACAGAGGTAACAGTCAGAGACTATGTATTTCTTTTCTATGAGGAAACATTTCATAAGGTCTGAGGTCATTATTTTGCCATTAGCAAATGCCTATTAATGCCCTTGCAAGCATTTTAATTTTTACTTTGTGGTGTATGCCATTCTCTTTGGCAGACACTGAAAGAGGAGAGAATTTTAAATGCTGTTTGGGTCTGATGTGCATGCCATCATTTGCATAGGCTATAATTAAGCTAGTACAGAATTCTCTTGGTTTTGAGCTGCCAGGTTTTATTGTTTCTTTCTTTCTTTCTTTTCTTTTCTTTTTTTTCTTTTTCTTTTCTTTTTTTGAGACAGAGTCTTGTTCTGTAGCCCGGACTGGAGTGCAGTGGCGCGATCTCGGCTCACTGCAAACTCCGCCTCCTGGGTTCACGCCATTCTCCTGCCTCAGCCCCCTGAGTAGCTCGAACTACAGGCACCAGCCACCACGTCCAGCTAGTTTTTTTGTATTTTTAGTAGAAACAGGGTTTCACTGTGTTAACCAGGGTGGTCTTGATCCCTGACCTCATGATCTGCCCACCTTGACTTCGTTAAGTGCTGGGATTACAGGCGTGAGCCACCGCGCCCAGCCAGGTTTTATTGTTTCTAAGTTCCACTTTTATATAAAAATGAATGACATCTATGCCTTTTGAGATGTAACTCCCAGGAAACACACACACACACACACACACACACACACACACACACACACACAAACACACACACACGTGCACTCCACCCACTTTGACAGATGAAAACAGAAATTAAGAAACAATGTGAAAGACTAAGCATTCATTTGAAAAAAAAAATGTGAGATTCTGAGATATCCTTAATTAGAAAATATAAAGAAATCAACTGATCCCCCATTGCCAGTCATGAGAGCAATTAATGTAATAGACTCAATAAGTACAATATCACACAAACATCCCCATCACCTAGACAACTTGGTGTTTTGTCTTTGAGTCTTTAGCAACTAACACATTATCATTGAAATTATTTGATGAATGATGAATTAATTTATTTCAAGTTGTTATTAGGTTCTTACTATCTTTTTTTAAGTGATTGCATAGTATCTTATATATCATTTATAAGGTATTTTCTTAGATATCTGTTAGGTTCAGAGCGTAATTGAGTGGATGGTCCAGAGAGATCCCATATATCTCCTGACCTCGCACATGCAGTGTCTCCCCCATTATCAACATCCCCCACCAGTGTGGCACATTTGGTACAGTTGATGAACCTATATTGACACATCATTGTCACTCAATGTCCATAGTTTACATGAGGGTTCACCCTTGATGTTGTACAAAATATGGATTTGAACCAATGTATAATGACATGGATCCACCATTACAGTGTCATATTTGTAGGGCCATGCAATTATAGTGTGATTATACTCTTGGGACTGTACAGCACTTTTGTTCATGGGGATTTATTTTTCAGTTGAATTTCTACTACTTTCAAACATAGATTATATTTGTCTTATATTCTAACTGCTTTAGAAATCTCCTGTCTCCATATCAAAAGCTCCCCAAACTGTGCTCTTTTTCTTCATTCTTTCTTTTTAAAAAGCTAGAAAATAGCATCACTCCCTTCAGAAGTGTCTAACAATGGAGATATCTGCCCAGGAAAACTTTTTGTGGCAACTGTCAAATAAAAAATGTAGCAGTTTACTCTGATGCAGTGATAATGTATTAAACTGTGGAATTATGAAAGTATAATTTGTTATAGGAGAAAATGATACTTCCACTTGTTGTGGGAAGTCAGGGACCCCGAATGGAGGGACCAACTGGAGCCATGGCAGAGGAACACAAATTATGAAGATTTCATGGAAATTTATCAGTTCCCAAATAATACTTTTATAATTTCTTATGCCTGTCTTTAATATCTTAATCCTGTTATCTTCGTAAGCTGAGGATGTACATCACCTCACGACCACTGTGATAATTGTGTTAACTGTACAAATCGATTGTAAAACATGTGTGTTTGAACAATATGAAATCTGTGCACCTTGAAAAAGAACAGAATAACAGAGATTTTTAGGGAACAAGGCAAGACAACCATAAGGTCTGACTGTGGGCGGGGCCGGGCAAAAACAGCCATATTTTTCTTCTTGCAGAGAACCTATAAATGGACATGCAAGTAGGAGAGATATCACTAAATTCTTTTCCTAGCAAGGAATATTAATATTAATACCCTGGGAAAGGAATCCATTCCTAGGGGGAGGTCTATAAATGGCTGCTCTGGGAATGTCTGTCTTATGCAGTTGAGATAAGGACTGAGATATGCCCTGGTCTCCTGCAGTACCCTCAGGCTTACTAGGGTGGGGAAAAAACTCCACCCTGGTAAAGTCATGGTCAGACCAGTTCTCTGCTCTCGAACTCTGTTTTCTGTTGTTTAAGATGTTTATTAAGACAATATGCGCACCGCTGAACATAGACCCTCATCAGTAGTTCTGCTTTTGCCCTTTGCCTTGTGATCTTCGTTGGACCATTATCAGTAGTTCTGCTTTTTCCCTTTGTCCTGTTCCCTCAGAAGCATGTGATCTTTGTTAGACCCTTATTAGTAGTTCCACATTTTGCCTTTTGAAGCATGTGATCTTTGTACCTACTCCCTGTTTTACACCCCCTCCCCTTTTGAAATCCTTAATAAAAAACTTGCTGGTTTGAGGCTCAGGTGGGCATCGCGGTCCTACTGATATGTGATGTCACCCCCGATGGCCCAGCTGTAAAATTCCTCTCTTTGTACTCTTTCTCTTTATTTCTCAGCTAGCTGACACTTAGGGAAAATAGAAAGAACCTACACTGAAATATTGGGAGCAGGTTCCCCCAATATCCACTCTTAAGGCAAAATTTTGACCCAACTAGGCAACATAAAGGCACAATTCCTGTCTCAATTAATTGTCAATCTTAGCAGTAGCCTTCTCTGTTTTCACAACTTAACAATTGCGTAGGTTAAAATAATGTAATCCCCATTGAACAAGAGTCTCTAGAATATTAGGAATTACTAAATGCTAGGCATTACTTTTTCATATGTGAACCTTTTTCATTGGTAATTTCTAGAAAAAATCCTTGAGGTGGTAGAATTTGGAACATGTTTAGAAGATAGAAGAAGAGTTCAGATGCTGTCTGCTTTAAAATTGTCAAGATAACCAACATGAAGATCCTCAAGGGCCTGGTTTGCACCTGTAATCCCAGCACTTTGGGAGACTAACAAGGAGGATCATTTGAATCCAGGAGTTTAAGACTAGCCTGGGCAACATAGTGAGACCCCCACCTCCACACATACATATACAATCCTCAGAATGTAGACTTTTAGTGTAAATTTCCTCATGCCTCTTAAATCAGCTACATATCAAAATTGTGTGGATAGCAAGAAAAGGAGATTGGCCATGTAACATTTAAAACATGTTAAATGTCCGAAATTGCAAATTAAATTTCACAGGCACATCTTACCATATACCCGTTTTTATTTGTGATTAAATAGGCATTAGGATAGGAAGAAAATAAATTAGTAATTCTGAGCGGAAAATGAGATTTGATTTACAACATGAACATCAATTCTTGGCACAGCCTGCAACTCTTAATGTTTCTTTAAATTGAAATTGATCTGCTTTTCTCAAAGAGTATAATTTGAAACACCTTACAACCAATTATCCTGGAATGAAATTATTTAAAATATACACAGGACAAGCTACATTTGTTAATATGTACCCAGTTCATTTGCTAATGTAGACCATAACAATTTTTGAAGGTGTTTATAGAATTACCAATACATATTCAACAGAAATCTATTGGATTTATGGTAAAAGCGAGTACTGTAGTGCTTACTTCAATGCATTTTTTTTTTTTGCTTTAAATTATTAAAGAGGCTTAGAGTATTGCAGATGAATGTTGCCAGATACAACAATAAGACTTGATTAGATACAAAGAAATCATGTTGAAAACTTACTGAAGGCAGAGCAAGGATTTACTCAACACTCTTATAAGCATAAGTACTTCCAAACATTAACTAATATTCCTGGGTCTGAGGTTTCCATGTCTTTCAGAATAAAACTGCTCATCCTCTCAAATGAAGAGTCATTATCTGCAGTGGTTCTGCTGTCATCCTGATTTGAGTTTGAAAACACAGGCTGCTGTTGCAAGTTCATGCCTCACTATGTCCTGAAGAGAGAATGCATTTGTTCTGTCGAGGAAAACAGGTGCCCAGGAGGAAATCACCATGGTGGGAAAAAATTTCAGAAGACTTGTGTCTTGTGGGCTTCTTGTTCAATAAAGTTCTGATGCCCCCAGTTCAGCAGAATCCAATTTCCAGAAAATAGAGAGGAAGAGGATTTCATTTTCTGCGTATTTTTTTCTTTTGCAACTTCTGTTAGATTCAGAGGGTATATGTGCAGGTTTGTTACCTGGGTATATCATGTGATGCTGAAGTGTGAGGTACAATTGATCCCATCACACAGGTACTAAGCATAGTACCCAACAGTTAGTTTTACAACCTCTGCCCCACTCCCTCTCCCCTCTAGTAGCCCCCAGGGTCTATTGTTCCCATCTTTATGTCCATGAGTACACAATGTTTAGCTCCCACTTATAAGTGAGAACATACCGTAATGGGTTTTCTGTTTCTGTCTTAATTCACTTAGGACAATGGTTTCCAGCTCACGGTGGCTCACATCTGTAATCCCAGCACTTTGGGAGGCTGAGGACAAGATTTTGGGCCCATTGTCCACTTTGGAAATCATTTTGAAAATAAAGGACTAGCCATGGTTTCTTCTACCTTTCATCTTCCTTAACCAGCTCTTGATACCTAATTTTCCTCTATCTCTCTCTATATAGCAGTGTGTGCATGTGTATGCCTGTGTGTGTATGTGGTTTTTTTTTTAACCTATTCCTCCAAACCCCTCTCAAAAAATTGATGAGTTATTTTCATTTGAGGAATAAATTCATTGTACAAATTTGAGAGACTCAGCTCTATGAATAGGAATCAGAAGTTACCCAGGAAATATATATATATATATATATCCCAAGAGATTTCTGGAACCAAGTTTGCTACTTTCTCAACAGCACTAATATTTCCAGCAAAATATGATTTTGATTTAAAGCAGTTCTTCAGTCATAAAATTGAAATCTATGAACTATTTTGGACACAGCTTTCATAGACTTGATTTCCTGAGCAATTTTGCCATCTGTCATGAAGCTGTAAGCACTGACCTGAACTATTCATCTTCATTCACTTACAGAGTAGTTCTTTTACACAGAAGGCCCTGAGATTGTAGGAGAGTTTTTGATTTACGCAGAATTGTGGGACACATCCTCTCAGATTCCCTCACTACAGCCCTGATAAGTAGCCATAAAAGAAATATGCTCCATTAGGTCTGAAGCTCAGAAAAGTCTGATGCCACATCTAAGGCTGTCTATGCCACTTTGTACCACCTCTGAGGTGTCTGCCCAGCAAGCATTCACGCAGTTCCCCAAAATGGTTTAGTTTCAAAAAAGATGATTGCACAGTTCTGCATAAATTGAAAAGTGTCATACAATCTCAGGGTCCTCCATGGAAAAGAACTACTCTGTTAAGTGAATAAAGATGAACAGCATAAGTCTGTGCTTGTGGCTTCTTGACAGATGGCAAAATATATCAGAAAACCAAGTCCAGCATGAGCAAGTTAAACAACACTGACATTTGTGAAGTAAACTATCTTTATCTAAAATCCTATAAGGAGGCAAAGAAACATGAACAAGGGAAGTCACAGAAAGAATCTGTATGGCACCAAAGCAGGACGAAGAAAAATGAATGTGTGGGATGATACAGCCACAGAGAGTTGGGCTCAATCTGCCAAGGGGTTCTGTTAGAAATATGTGGGAGAGGCGATTGCATTGTAGTCCTTCTAGGCAGTAACTCTTGGTGTAAATCCATGATAGCATCTTACTGGAATGGGTTATTTTCCCCCTCATAAAATCTGGCAGGGTGTGTGTTTATGTCTGTGATCTGCCATCCTGTCTGGGTAAAGACCTACCCCTTTACACCAACTCAGCTGCGGCAATCAGGCTCTAATAAATGCATATAGATGCGTTAGAAAAAAAAAAAAAAAAGCCCTCAGCATGCTCCATTAATTTAGATGCTCTGTGAAGTACATAATGCTCAAAAGATTTCATCTTCTTGGGAGCACCCAGAGACTTCAGGAAACAAAAGAAACTGCAAATTGGTCTTAGCTTAGTTCCCTTGAGTTAAAAGATTTGTTTAAGTTATTTTGTTGAAATGGCCACCATGATTGAGCAATCCATAAAAAAAAAAAAAAAAAAAAATTGTTTGAAGGACCTCAAAGAATTTTCCACCTGGAAGATACTACTGGGATTAGCAGAAAAAAATGATAACTATATTGAAGTATGTGGAAATGGCTATATCTAGGTAGAAACGCATTTGTTCTAATTAATTTACAGAAGGAGAGCAAAGATGAAGAGTGAGTTGATGAAGATAACCTGATAATAAACTAAGTATATGGTGTGTTCCATATCTCTCTGCACTGAACATATAGAAATGATTGAAATTGTATTAAGTTGGTGCAGCCAACCTAATATAAATGTACACATACTTTTGTATATAGCAATGACTGTATTTAGTATGAGGATTTCTCAGGAAGACCAGACATACAGGTAATAGACAGGAAACAGGTAGAAAGAAGCCAGACCTTGGAGGAAGCACCAAAGTTCTGTTAAGTGTGAAGAATCAACGCACTGCAAACAGGGAAAGGGAAAAAAGAGAAGGCAGATTACTAGGTATGAGAACCTGGGCTATTACAACAGCAGAATCTGGACTTATGGGTCCTGTAGCAAACTCATGTGAATTAGATTAGCAATGTTGGGGATGGTTGACTCCAGGTGAGAACAGAGAACATGCAAACTTACCTTCGAAATTGGGCACCTATGGACACAAAGAAGAGAAAAACAAACACTGGGACCACTCAAGGATAGAGGGAGGAAGGAGAATGACGAAAAAAAGCTATCTATTGGGTACTGTGCTTATTATCTGGGTGGTGAAATAACCTGTACACCAAATCCCTGCAACATGTAATTTACCCATGTAACAAATATACACATGTATCCCTGAACCTAAACCAAGAGTTTAAAAAAATGAAGAGTCTGAAGGCTAACATCTATCATCCATCTAAATAGCATAAAATCTGCCAAGACCTAAATGTGCATTCCACACTAGAAAGTCTAAACAAGGGCTGTATCAGACAGATAAGAGAATTTCGACTTAATGATGAACACATACTTAACATCAGCAACTAAGCATTATTGATGCATTCAAGAGCCATAAACCAAACTGATGCATGTGTCTTCAAAATCAATGACCATTTGAAAATAATGCCCACCATACAATAGAAATTATACATTTGATAATCCAAAGAACTCTGTCTAAGTGAAGAGTTGATCAAGGAAACAGAAAAAGATATGTAATTAAGTGTACTTAACATATTCAAAGATATAAATAAGAGCACTGGGTCTTTGCAACAACAGTCCTTTTCATAAAAGGACGAGAGACAGTTTGTAAAAAATAACAGATTGGGCAGGGTGTGGTGACTCAGGCCTGTAATCTCAGCATTTTGGGAGACCGAGGTGGTAGGATTGTCTGAGCTAAGGAGTTCAAAAGCAGCCTGGATAACATAGCAAAACCCTATCCCTACCAAAAATAAAATTAAAAAAAAAACCTGGATATGGTGGTGCACGCCTGTGGTCCCAGCTGCTTGGGAGGCAGAGATGGGAGAATTACTTGAACCTGGGAGACGGAGGTTGCAGTGAGCCCAGATCACGCATGCCACCCTACTCCAGCCTGGTGACAGAATGAGACTCCGTCTCAAAAAAAAAAAAAAAAAAGAAGGCAAAAACCATAATTACTTTTCCACCAACCTAATAACTTTTTGACCCCTGATTTTGGTTTTTGGTTTTGGTTTTTTCTTTTCTTAATATCATCAGTGTCACTTGGGAGATGATGAAAAGCTTAGGTCCACCAAGACCTATAGTAATAGGAGACCTATAGTAATAGGAGCCGTCTTGGAGACACCTAAGTGCAACATATTAAAATGCATTGCCATCCGTTCTGCTATGCAATATTGCCCTGTACGATTCAGGTAAAGTAAGCTGGGTTATTCACTGTAGCTCTAATGTTTGCCGCATGAGTAAACAGATATGCACACATACACATTCATACACATGCATATGTACACACACAAAAATGTTTGAGAAGTACTGCTCTGGCTGGGCATGGTGGCTCACACCTGTAATCCCAGCACTTTGGGAAGCCAAGGCGGGCAGATCACTTGAGTCCAGGAGTTTGAGACCAGCCTGACCCCATACCTATTAAAAATACAAAAAATTATCCTGGCATGGTGGCAGGTGCCTGTAATCACAGCTACTCGGGAGGCTGAGGCAGGAGAATTGCTTGAACCCAGGAAGCGGAGGTTGCAGTGAGCCGAGATTGTGCGACTACACTTCAGCCTGGACAACAGAGCAAAACTCTGTTGAAAAAAAAGAAAGAAAAAAGAAAGAAAGAAAGAAAGAAAGAAAGAAAGAAAGAAAGAAAGAAAGGGAGGGAGGGAGGGAGGGAGGGAAAAGAGAGAGAGAGAAAGAAAGAGAGAAAGAAAGAAAGAAAGAGAGAGAGAGAAAGGAAGGAAGGAAGGAAAGAAGGAAAGGAAAGGAAAGAAGGAAAAAAAAGAAAGGAAGGAAGGAAGGAAAGGAAAGAAAGGAAAGGAAAGGAAAGAAAGGAAGGAAGGAAGGAAGGAGGGAGGGAGGAAGGAAGGAAGGAAGGAAGGAGGGAGGGAGGGAGGGAGGAAGGAAGGAAGGAAGGATACTGCTCTAACGCAAAGGTAGTAATTTCTTAACATAGGAAATATCTTCATTGCTGACACCGTCTTAATTATTGTTATAAAAGCCTCAAAGTAGGCAAAGAAAAATCAACTCTATAAGGAAAAAATACAGAAAATATTTAAAGTGGAAGAATCTTCTTGTTTTCTTCAATGTGTTTTCAATAGTTTGACCACAAGGTAGGGTCTGGCTTTCAGATCTTCCATGCATCTATTGTCTTCATCAATACAGGAAAAGATTGTGATTGGTATTATTTCTTCTGCTATGTCCCTACAGATTTTTTATCAGAAGGAAAATGGATACAGTTGCAAAGAGATGTTGGCAGCAGCCAACCAGAAAAGCCCTAAAAGTAGGCCAGTGGGTGGAAGTAGACCCCAGAGTATTCAAGAGAATCTCAGTGGCTCAATGAGACAAGGAGCCAGTCTTGCTGTTCTACATGAATGAATAACAAAGGAATTGAATAAGGGAGAACACAGAAAAATTCATTTCTAGGAAAGTCTGCACTAGGGAGCTCCAAATGGCATTACAGTGCAAAGCTTTATCAGAAAACATAGCATGCCCACTGTTGATTTGTGGATGGTTCTGGCAAAGACATACGTGACGGAGATAGAGAAGGAGATACAGCTAGAGCTAGGGATAGTTATAGATAGATATATGTATTAGTCCATTCTTGCATTGCTATAAAAAAATTCCTGTGGCTAGGTGATTTTTAAGAAAAAAAGCTACATTGGCTTATGGTTCTGAAGGCTATATAGGAAGCATGGTACTGGCATGTGCTAGGCTTCTGGGCAGGCCTCAGAGAACTCTTACTCATGGTAGAAGGCAAAGTAGGAGCAAGAGACAGAGTGGGGTAGGGAGGAAGTGTCACACACTTAAACAAGCAGATCTCATAAGAACTCACACACTATTTCAAAGACAGTACCAAACCATGAGAAATCTGTCCTCATGACCTAAACACCTCCCACCAGGCCCCACCTCCAACACTGAGGACTGCAATTCAACATGAGATTTGACGGGAACATACATCCAACTGATATCATATAGTTATATAGACTCAGATGTATTCATATAAATAGATTTAGATACAGAATCATGGGCTGCATAATTACATTTAGGTTAACAATGAGCCACAGATATGAGGGTGGTTCTGTAAGATTATGGGACCATATTTTTACCATACCTTTTCTCTGTTTTACCATACCTTTCTCTACAACTACCCTGCAATATGTTTCAGTACAGAAATAGTTACCATAGTGTTACAACTGCCTATAGTATTTAGTATAGGAACATGCTGCTGTACAGTCTTGTAGCCTATGAGCAATAAGCTACACCATACAGCCCAGGTATGTAGTAGGCTGTCCCATCTTGGTTTGTGGAAGTGCACACTAGGATATTCCCATGATGACAAAGTCAGCCTAACAACTCATTTTTCAGAATATACTCCTATTGTTAAGTGACAGATGACTGCTGTTATTTAGATATAGATAGATATAAATATAACTACATAGATATAGGTATCGACAAAGACAAGAGAGATATAGATATATATTGTTACAAATGCATAAATATATGAATACATATATAGATATAGGCATGGGTATGGTTATGAATATACATGTAGATATGTTTATAGATGTAGTTGTAGTTATAGATAGTTATAGATATGTAGATAGAGATAGAGATACAAATGTATAGATACATAGGTAGTTGGATAGATATAGGAATATAGATGGAGATCTACAGACAGATAGATATAGGTATGGGTATATATATATAGATACAGATATAATTAAAATATATTTATAGATAGCGATGTAGTTATAGATATATATGTAGTTACATATTTATAAATATAGATGTAATTATAGATTAGATGTAGTTATAGATACAGATATATTTCTAGGTATAGATGTAGTTATAGATATATTTCTAGATATAGATGTAGTCATAGATATAGATACAGAAGTAGTATAGATAAGATGTAGTTGTAGATATAGATGTACTTACAGATATAGATGTAGTTATAGATATGGTTATAGATATATATGAAGAATAGATATAGTTTAGATGTAGTTATAGATATAGATGTAGTTATAGATATATTTATAGTTATAGATGTAGTTATAGGTATGGATATAGTTACAGTCATATATGTGGTTATATAGAGAGAGCTATAGATGTGTAGATACAGATGTAGTTCTAGATGTATAGATATAGATGTCATTGTAGACATATAGATATAGTTATAGATATGGTTATATATGGATGTAGTATAAATATAGATGTAGTTATAGTTATAGATGTATAGATATAGTTACTACTTTTACCATGACTTTTAATGGCAAAAACCACTTTTTGCATCAACCTTATAAATACCATATGATCTTATTTAAATAAATGTGTCCTTTTTCTTATATTTCAAAATTTTGTTTCTGTGCTTTTGAACATTTTTTTTTCTCTAATCATACTTGGGAACCAATTCTATTTGGAAAGTTACTTCTTAGGAATGAAAACAAAAAGAAACTTTTAAGAAATATTGAGAATAAAAGGTTGACCGTTCTGTTATGCGCTGTAGTCTTGTAAATTCAGGAGGAGCAGTTGCAAATATTTACTGTGGCTCCAATGTTTTTGTGTGAGCACATGCACACTCCCACCCACACACACACACAATATCATGATCCCACTCATTCCACATTTCCTTGTCTCCAGAAAGACAGCCAATGTATCACTGCAATATAATGAACAAGTAGGTGCCTACCTGCTTTGCTTCCGCCAGCTGATGAATGAAAATTTTAACGTAAGAAACAAAATTTCAGTCCTCTCTCGTTGACTCAGTTCTAAAACCGATGATCCTTACTCAATCAATAGGGAAATGAATAAAGTACAAAAATTCGTGAAGCTGATGATATTTTCCCAACAATCTTCCCTTATACACCAAAAATATTTAAGAAAGGCTAATTAACGTTTTAAAAGTGAGTGCTTCTGTGTGCAAATAGCCTCAATACTATTGTATTTTAATTCAGCAATATAGTGAAGATGCAAAAGAAGTAAGAAAAATATTATGGAATACAATTACAAGGGCTGCAATTTCCATTATAATGGTGAATCGGACTCTAAATATGTTCAACTTTCTGAGTCCTCCCAAACCCCTATCCTACACACCCATCATAGTGCCTAATGAACCCCTCTCCTCATCTACAATTCTCTAAAGACATGTCATTATTTGGTGCTCATTTTCTTAAATACCATTTCCTCTCCTGCCTTCTATCAGCAAAACTACTGAAAATACTTTTAATGTTTTCAACACTGACACTGTTGTTGCTAAGTACTTTGAAAATTTTGCAGTATTTTTTTATGAGATTTCACAGCCATGTGACTGTATCCCTGAATTCTCTGGGTGACAGTGTCTCCTTGTCACCTGGAAACCTGTTATGGAGGAAGAGCGAGTGAGAGACAAACCTTGGTTGGCTTGCACTGTGGAGATGGAGGATTGTTGGTTACTGAAGCATCACCTTGTGTATCTGACAGATATATCACTGTTCTGAGGTTGTACAATGGCACTTTGCAACTTGATATGGCTTGACCATGTCCCCACAAAAGTCTCGTCTTGAATTGTAGGTCCCATAACTCCCAGGTGTTGTGGGAGGGAATCGATGGGAGGTAATTAAATCAGGGGAACAGGTCTTTCCCATGCTGTTCTCATGATAGTGAATAAGTCTCATGAGAGCTGATGGTTTTATAAAGGGGAGTTCCCCTGCACACACTCTCTGGCCTGCCTCCATGTAAGATGTGACTATTTTGCTCCTCATTTGCCTTCCACCATGATCATGAGGCCTCCCCAGTCATTTGGAACTGTGAGTCCATTAAACCTCTTTCCTTTATAAATTACCCAGTCTTGGGTACATCTTTACTAGCAGCATGAGAACGGACTAATACACAACTCATCCAAGAAATCCCTCAAACACCATACTTATGTGACTATTCATAACATGTATTACTGTGTCTTCTGTTTTAAGTTTGCTTCTTCTGGTTTTGGGTTGTCTCAAAGTCTCGGAACTCACTGCCTTTATATTCTGCCCAACATCACTGCTTGAAAATCTGCCAGTTGTATACTGTATTTAAGTAATTCATGGTAAAGTATTGATGATGTTAATATAAGGGACTGCTCATTCGAGAATTTTTTGCTCATTCAATAATTTATTGACATGACATAATATCTTACTGTGGTCTAAATGTTTGTGTTCCCTCAAAATTCATATGCTGAAAACCTAATCATCTATGTGATTGGTTTAGGAGGTGAGGCCTTTGGGAGGTGATGAGGCCATGAGGATGGGGCTTCATGAATGGGATTAGAGCCCTTCTAAAAGGCACCCCAGAAAGCTCCCTTGCCCTTTTCGCCATATGAGGATCCAGAGAGAAGTCAGCAGTCTGCAACCCAGAAAGTGGCACTTACCAGAACCAGAACCTGACCATGCTGACACCCTGGTCTTGAACTTTTCAGGCAACAGAACTGTCAGAAATAAATGTCTGCTTTTCATGAACTACCCAGTTTATGATATTTTGTAATAGCAGCCTGTATTAGTCAGGGTTCTCTAGAGGGACAGAACTAATAGGATAGATGTATATATTAAAGAGATTTTATTAAGGAGTATTGACTCACACGATCACAAGGTGAAGTCCCATGATAAGCCTTCTGCAAGCTGAGGAGCAAGGAAGCCAGTAGTGGCTCAGTCCAAGCACCAAAAGCAGGGAAGCCAACAGCGCAGTCTTTTAGTCTGTGACTGAAGGCCTGAGAGGCCCTGGGAAACCACTGGTGTAAGTCCAAGAGTCCAAATGCCAAACAACTTGGAGTCTGATGTTGGAGGGCAGGAAGCATCCAGCACGGGAGAAATATGAAGGCTGGAAGACTCAGCAAGTCAGGTTCTTCCACCTTCTTCTGACTGCTTTTTCGAGCCAAGCTGGCAGCCAGTTGGATGGTGCCTACCCAGATTGTGGGTGGGTCTTCCTGAGAGTAAGTCCTCCTTTTCCAGTGCACTGACTCAAATGTTAATTTCTTCTGGCAACACTCAGAGATACCCAGAATCAGTACTTTGCATCCTTCAATCCAATCAAGTTGACAATTAATATTAACCATCACACAGCCCAAATGGACTAAGACAATATTAAATACCAATAGTTAAATTTAGGTCTATGAGGACAAAGATTTTGAGTGTAGATAGCTATGTGACATATTGATTTCAGGTCCTTTGGGTATATACCTAGATGTGGGGTTGCTGGATCATATAGTAATTCTATTTTTAGGTTTTTGAGAAACCTCCATGTGGCTTTCCTTAATGCCTGTGAAGTTTACATGCCCACCAACAGTATATTATGTATATTTCAAAATTGCAAGAGAGTACATTTCCTATGTTGTCACCACATAAAGAAAAAGGTATTTGATATAATGCCTATGTTATTCAGTTTGATTTTAAGCATTCTACATTTTATACATATATCATAACATCACTCGTTACCCCAAAAATATATACAATTATAATTAGATAACTTCTAATAAAAGTTTTTTAAAAGATTTTTTTAAAATAAAGGAAGGATTTCTTTTAAAAGAAAGATTTTGAGGAATTTTCTTCTCTAGGTACATCAGAATATGCAAGAAGCATTAGTGTTATTTAAGATTATCAATTCAAGTTTTCGTCCATGTTCAGTTAAATTTGCATGTTCACTTAAATCTTATTTGTGGAAAGAAATAGATCAATATAGAAAAATTAAACCGTTTATTTTGTTAAATATATCTCTTAGTGTGTAAGATTTATGTCATATCTATACAATTTGATTCAGATTACCTGAACAGAACATGGGTTGTGATGAAAATTTATAAAATGGGGTTATTACCCTTGATTTCTTATAGAAATGAGGTTTCCTACCAACCTTAAAAATTGAACAGGAGAACCCCATGCATTATGTGACAAAAGCACCTAGATAGTTGTGGTAAGGCCAACAGAGCTTGAGCATAAAATAAAATTTTACTCCATAATAACATAAATTTTAATAGCACTTTTTCATATTTTAGGTGAAAATATGATGCATTTTTAAAGATAAGATGCTATAAGGAAATATCACTGATAGACTTTGACACAATAAAATGCTAGCAATATCTAGAAATGGGTATAAAATGAACACAATGCATTTTACTGCAGACATGGGCTATGTAAGACATGGTATTCTACTTCCCACTTTACTGTGTTCGGCAAAGCACAGTGTTTCAATTCAGTTGAATCTGACCTTCACTCATTATGTAGATATGTTTCTTAATCTCCTTGAACCCGCTTTCTCATATGTAAAAGAGAAATAAGCTAAATTGGATAGATATACATTGTAGAGCTCAGTTAAAAGGCTCATACATGGTCAAAGAGAGAGAAGAGCAAGATGGAAAAGATAAGTCCTGCATGGAAAATAGGTCCTTGTGAATAATCCAACCTTCCAGGTCATGATGAGACTCAATTTTTATTTGAAGTCTATCATATGAAGACAGGTTGTAGAAAACACTTAGAAAGCTAATTGGACATACCAAAGAAGTGACTGAGTCTCATTTTGTAGGGGAGAAGGAGGTTAAATAGAAGTTGGAGGCAAGATTACCCTGGTTCTTGACTGCAAACCTGAATTTTTTCATTATAGGGGTAGAGCAGAATCATTTTATGTATCATGGATGACACTTAGGTCAGAGTGAAAAATAGATAGATAGATGATAGATAGATAGATAGATAGATAGATAGATAGATAGATAGATAGATAGATAGATTAGATACACAGAAGGTAGATTAGATAGATGGATAGGTGGATGGATAGATGGACAGGTGGATGGATGGATAGATGATTGACAGATAGATAGTAGATAGATAGATGATAGATTAGATAGATGAATAGCTAGATGGATGGATAGATTGATGGATAGACATGATGGATAGATGATTGATGGATAGATATGATGGATAGATGATAGATAGATAGATAGATAGATAGATTATAGATTAGATAGATAGCTAGATGGATGGATAGATAGATAGATAGATAGATAGATAGATAGATAGATAGATAGATAATGGACAAATGATGAATAAATAGATACATAGATAAATATATGGATGTATGGTAGATAGATAATGGATGAATAGAGAGATAGACACATAGTTATAGAAACACATACATACATACATACATACATAATGAATGCATGACAGATAGATAAATAGACGGCTCATGGGTACATTATAGAATAGATAGATACATAGAGAGATAAAGAGATAGATAGATGATAGACATAGATGAATAGTAAATGCGTGAATGATGGATAGATAGATACACAGATAAATGGATGGATTTATAGATAGATAAATAGATAGGTAGGTAGATAGATAAATAGATGACGGATAGATGATAGCTAGCTAGATAGCATAAAGAGATAATGGATGAATAGAGAAATAGACACATAGGGACATAAACACATACATAATGAATGGATGGATGATGGATAGATAGATAGTGGATCATGGATGTATGATAGATAGACAGATAATTTAGATAGATAGATGATAGGCTGATAGATACATATATAGATAGATAGATGGATAGGTAAATAGAGAGCTTATAGACAAAGTGGGTAGATGGATAAACAAATAGATAATTAAAATGCACAAAGTTAAACATGAAAGTTTCATGTAAAATATACACTTTTCAGCTTTATTGTACAGTTTCCAGCTTTACTGAGGCACAATTTACATAAAACACCTTTTAAAGTGTAAATTTTATGAGTTCTGTTAATTTTATTATTCTGTGTAACTCCTGCCAAACAAGGCAAACCAGTTGGAGCATCCTACGACGTTGCTTTATTCTCCTTGCCACCAATCCTTTTTCATAACTCCCTGCCCCAGACAAGCACAGATCCATTTCCCATTCCTCTAGTTTTGTCTTTTCTAGAATTTCATATATATGGCATCTTGCATATACATGTAATTTTGGGTCTGATTTCTTTCACTTAGCATAGTGATTTTTTTTTTTAAGATTTATCTATGTTGTCGCATTTATGAATTTTTTTTACTTTTGATATGCTGAAGAGTTTTCGTTGCAGGAAATGGATAAATGTTTATTCATTCATTAGTTGATGAATCTATGGTTTGTTTTTAGTGTTTTGTGTTTTTTTTAATATTGTGAATAAAGCTGCTTTGAATTCATGTACAAGTTTTTGTAGGCATACGTTTTTATGTTTCTTTGATAGACACTTAGAAGTGGGATTTTAGGATTGTGTGGTTAGTGCATGATGCAATCTCACTGCCTTTCAAATAGATTAAACATATTTATAAACAGTTGATTTCTTGCAGATTGTCTTTCTTATATTGCCTCCAAAATGTTAGCAAACATGATACTACTATTAAGGATTTGATAGCCTAGGAAGATGTTTTGTTGTTGGTGGTGTTGTTGTTGTTTTTGAGACGGAGTCTCACTCTGTCACCTAGCCTGGAGTGCGGTGGCATGATCTCGGCTCACCGCAACCTGCGCCTCCCGGGTTCAAGCGACTTTATATTAACTCCATATGGTCAAATATTTATGTAAGAATAAGAGTACACCAGCATTTAATTTCTCCAAGCACTGTAGAAGTTTTTAAACTGTTTAAGTTGGCATCAACAGGCTAGTATTGCAAACATACATCTCCAGTCAATGGTATGTCCTAAATGTCCACCTATTATCTGTGAAATTTCAACATATATTGAATGTGTATTTTCAAGAAAGCCATTTCCTTAAAAATATCCTTTTTCATTCTAGATCACAGAGTGTATGCAAAAAGGATACAAACTCAATATGAGAGCCTTTGAAGTTTTTTCCTGTGTTCTATCCCTTTAGGATATATTGTGAATAATTTTGGAGAATGGGTGACTAATTTTTCATGTGCTGGTTTCTTTTTCTCCAATTTTTCCTGTGTGACACTGATTCTTTTCATTCAACATGATAATGAATAATACTTTGAATCCCCATTATAAACCAATGAGCAGATACATAGTTTGTTGATTAGCTATTTTTTTTTTGAGGGAAGGTCTTGCTCTATTGTCCAGGCTGGCATGCAGTGGTGCAATCATAGCTCACTCCGGCTTCCACCTCCCAGGCTCAAGCGATCCTCCCACCTCAGCCTCCCAAAGAGCTGAGACTGCAGACCTATGCCACCAAAACAGCTAATTTTTGTATTTTTTGTAGAGATGAGATTTTGCCATGTTGCCCAGCCTTCTTTCAAATTCCCGGACTCAAGCAAGCAATCCTCACATCTTGGCCTCCCAAAGTGAAAATCTATGTTTTAAAGATATCAATCCCTTCTGCAAGCCAATGGAATGAAGAACATTTAAAGATATAAATATGGCTTTGAAATTGACAGAGTGTGTCATTCTTCAAAGTGACTCACTTATTAGGTACATTACCGGCTTCCCAGCATTACGTCTTCCCAAAATGCTAATTTTATTGTGGGTGTGGTTATTGGTTTACAACTGTCTAATTAGAAATAATGAAAAAATATTGAGTTCAACTTTTCTATGTTGTAAATATTTGTTGATTGTGAATAGATCATCATGTCATTTCTTGAGTTCAAAAGTGGCCAAAATTATCCATGTGAAAAATTATATTTTTAAGTAAAACAATTATGCTATACTTGCACATTGATCTTTTCCCTCAACTGTAATTCAATAAGATGTTTTATAACACCACCAAAAGTCACTATAATGTTGCCTTTCCTTTTGTAAGGCAAATTATAATCTGTTTATCATCCCTGATTGAACAAATTAAATCTAATTGACTCTTCTTTAGTCTGGGAAAGATTATGTTGTACTTTCTATGGGAGAATGATTTTCTTGGAAAAGGAAGGTCAATATAAACAATTAAAAGAATTAGTGGTTGTACTGTTTGAATATGTAATTTCAAGCACTGTTTATAGAATTCTCAATTTAAGGGGTCCCCAATGGCTAATTGTTGAAGAATATTCATGAGAACATCAAGCTTCAAGGACAGGACTTACTTCTTCATTAAATGGGGGCAGGAGAGAAATAAAGGTTTAGAAAATAATTACCCCTTAAAGTATCCTTAAATGCATAACTCTCCTTTTCATTTTAAAAATCTCCTGAGCATATGAATACATGAGCTCTTTCAATTTTAAATGAGTTTTTGTTTATCTTTTCAGTGTTTACGAAGATGTTACAAGATTTGGCATTTAAACCAGAAGTTGGCCTATCATCAGAAAATCACATGCCACTAAAGAAAATATAAACTTATTGAATAAATCCACTGACATATATTGTATAGATTCTAAAAGCTGATCTATTTTTATTTCATTATATTTTCTTTTAAAATCTAGTACTCACAACTTCAGGAAAAAATTTCCAGTTTTTTTTTTTTTTTTCTTCTAAGAACCTTGTTTTCTTCTACTGAGATTGATAAGTAACTTATTTACCATGACTAATCTATCATGGCATGGCACATATTGCAAAAGTATTTCACATTTTGAGAATAATATTGATATATGGATACTTTCAGGCCACATGGCTATTAGGAAAACTCAATGGTCTGCTCAAATACTTCAGTAAAAAAATGTTGCTTTGTTTTAGAATATACTTATGTTTTAATGTTGAGTTTGACTGTATCTTAAGTTCTGGAAATTTACTCAAAATTATTGAAATCAATATAAAAGGACCCAGGACATTACTGCATTTTTCAAACACGTAGAAGAGAACTGTATGAAGTTGGAGTAAATAGCAGCTGCATTTATTTATATACTGTAAATTCTGAGTGGCTTTGTACAACAAAGGTATATATTTCACATCATGGTGGCTTCCATCATTTGTCTTGGACAGAACCCAGGTCTCTGGCCCCATCTCTTTCTTCTCTCTCTCTCTCATATGTATGTGTATTTATATGTATATATGTGCATGTAAGATATACATACGTTACATATCACATGTATGTAGACTATCTCTTTCTATATATCTAGTGTGTGTGTGTGTATATATATATATAATTCACTCATTTCTATCTATGGCTTTTCTAGGCATTTGGATATATAGTTACTTCCAATTGTAAATTATTCTACAGTTCTATGTAAGTCCAAAAACTAAAACATATAATATTTATTATAATCTTATGAAACCATATATATGTATACACACACACACACACACATTGTTTTTTTTGTTATTTTTTGAGACAGAGTCTCACTCTGTCGCCCAGGCTGGAGTGCAGTGGCGTGATCTCAGCTCACTGCAACCTCTGCCTCCCAGGCTCAAATGAATCTCATGCCTCAGCGTCCTAAGTAGCTGGAATTACAGTCCTGTGCCACCACGTCCAGTTAATATTTTTTGTAATTTTAGTAGAGATGGAGTTTTTCAATGTTGCCTAGGCTGGTTTCAAACTCCTGGCCTCAAGTATATTTTGTTTTTAAATCTTCCATAAGTTTTATCAACCCATACATATCTTATATAACTTGTTTTTAAAACTTAACATTAGGTTTTTCAGGTATATTCATGTTGAGATGTGAATGTGTGTTTGTGTGTGTGTGTGCTTATACACACACAGAGTTTCTCCAAATTTCAGAGTTTTGACTTTATGATGGTGTAAAAATGATTCTATTCAGGGGAAACTGTACTTCAAATTTTCAGTGCTGATCTTTTCTGGGGCTAGCAATGCTCGGTAGGACATTCTCTCCGGATGCTGGACAACAGCAGGGAGCCACAGCTCCCAGTCAGCCCTGAGATCATGAGGGTAAGCGACCTTACTCCACAGTGAACTGTGTTGCGAGATGGTTTTGCTCAACTGTAGGCTAATGTGATTGTTCTGAGCACATTTTAAGTAGGCTGGCCTAAGCCATGATGTTCACTAGGTTAGATGTATTCAATGCATTTTCAACACAGTATTTTCAACTTAGGATGGGTTTATCAGAACATAGCCCCATCATAAACCAAAGAGCGTATGTATTTACAGAAAGGCATACATTGCTTAATAAGGGGGATACACTCTGAGAAATGTATCACTAGGCAGTTTCACCATTGTACTGACATCATAGAGAGTACTTACAGAAACCTAAGTGATATGCATATTTTCATTTATTTATGTTTTTATGTGAAAAACTAAATTTCTCAGCACCATTACTTAATTTGACCATTTCCCCTACTTGATATGCAATGCCAGTATCAAGTGTGATATATTAGTTTTCTCTCTATGCTTCATTATAACCTTTTGGACTATATATATGATATATATCCACATATATTCATATATATCCACATGCATATATATCCACATGTGTACATATATATATCAACCATTGCTTGATATGTCTCTATATTATTAAACAATAAGTACTTTATTGATTCCTCCATTTTTTTTTTTTTTTTTTCCTGAGACAGGGCCTTGCTCTGTTGCCCAGGCTGGAGTGCAGTGGCATTGTCATAGCTCGCTGCAGCCTCAACCTCTTGGGATAGGGTGATCCTCCAGCCTCAGCCTCCCAAGTAGCTGAGACTATAAGTACATATCACCACATCTGGCTGTTTTTTTTTTTTTTTTTTTTTTCCAGAGACTGAGTCTCTCTCTGTCCAGGCTGGAGTTCAGTGGTGCAGTTTTGGCTCACTGCAACCTCTGCCTCCCAGGTTCAAGTGATTCTTATGCCTCAGCCTCCCAAGTAGCTGGAACTATAGGAACCCACCACTACGTCTCGCTAATTTTTTTTTTTTTTGTATTTTAGTAGAGATGAGGTTTCACCATATTGCCCAGGATGGTCTCAAACTCCTGAGCTCAGGCAATCCGCCTGCCTCAGCCTCCTAAAGTGCTAGGATCACAGGTGTGACCCACCACACCCAGCCCTGACTAATTTTCTTAGAGACAGGATCTCTTGGTCGCACAGACTATTGGTTCCTCTATTGATGAATAATAAGATCACTTCCTGCTTACCTCTCAGAATATTCAAACTGTTAAATATAATCTCCAAATGTTTCTCAATGCAGAGATTGCGCTTGAGTTTGGCAGCTTTCATTTGACTGGAGCATGTAACATGTCAACGAGAAACAGAACCTAACTTGCTTTTCTTTATGACGATTCCGGAATTCAAACCTGTGGTCCATATATGATCAATGTGTGATACCTGATAATTAAGTACACAAACTCGTGTATGATATTTCCTGAACTACAAAGGCCAACAAATGTCTGCGGAAGCCCCGTTCCTTGGGAAAACACTGTTGCCTCCAGCCTCTGGGATCCATGCAGAGGAATAAGGACATCCTTCTGCAATTGTGCGCCAGCTTTGGGGTAACTTAGGAAGAGACATATCATGTTTCTTTCTCATCTCTCATTCTATGAGGCTGAATGAGTGTGTCTTCTTTGTTTATTTGAGCTGCTACGTATCCATTTTCCTCTCTGTACCTGAAAGCACCCCATTTTCATTCTCTAGCACAAACGCCCTTGCTGTAATTGTCTGTCTCCACCCAACTCTTTGTACCAAGTGTTTGAATGATTCAACTCTTTGCTTATTATCATTACAACTAGCACGGCCCTCATCTTTATTTTTGGCAGTACCCCTGAGTTCCTATGCTTCTTCTCCTTAGGAAACTTGCTTTCATCCTTCCTCCATCTCTCCCTGCTATGGCCAAACCATGAATCTTCATTACGATTTCTTTTCTGTTCCTAACATGCCAATCTCTAAAAATCACCTTCTGTCATTCAGCGAATATTTTCTAGTATTCCAAGTCCTGTACAACTTCAATATAATCTACACTGGAATATAAAATCCACTCACCTGACCTTTGTTCATTGTCTCTCCTCTCCCATGTTTGGAGGTAGGAACTGTGTTGGACAGCCCTACATAACAAATGATTTCAGCATTTACTTAGAACCTTTAGGAAATCTTTTGTGATTAACTATAATCCCTCTTCCACATTGTTTTGGAGTTTTAGGTGGCATTCTGGATAATCAGGTAATTTTATTTGATTGATTGGCTATTTGATGAATGTTCTATTTCTCTGTAACAGCTCCACTAATAAAACAAAATGAACTCCAAGGGGCTTTAAAATTCCCTCCACCATCACAGAAAATGTTTCTATTTTGCTATTGTTTCCTTAAGAGTGCATGAGGTCTATATTGATATATCCATTTTTACTATCTTTATATGGCAATTATAAATAAATACTGATCAATAAATATATGTTGATTTGAGTGAGTGAGTGGGTATTTTCAGACTAATTTGTAATATGCCTATTCTCAATCTATTTTATATTGTTACCATTTCTTTTTCTGTATTCCTGCTGTAATCTGTGCAAAACAAAGATTGTTTCTTCCCCAAATTGCTAATTCTTGCCAGTTAAACCCACTTGCTGAAATCACAAGCTGATTACTTTTTAAAATGCAGTCACTTTTGTACTTTTGATAAAACCTTAATCTTTTTAAATTGCTGTAGATTCTGCTATTGATTTTTTCCCCTTGATGGAATTTATCTTCTCATTGCAAATTAAATAGCAGTAGAATTTTGCAGGACCGATCTTATTTGAAAATGTGCCTTGTCTCATCATGTCTATATATTTCTTAAAAGCCACAAGGCTATAACGTCCTTCAGTTTTATTTGATAATGTATCTGCAAGAATTATTACACATTCTCATAAATATTTAATACATTTTGCTATGGATGAAGGTTTCTGTTTCTTCAAAATATATGTTGAAGCCCTTATCTCTAATGGCATGGTACTAGGAGGTGGGGTCTTTGGGAGGTAATTATGTTTAGATTAAGTCATGAAAATGGAATATCATATTGGGATTATTGCTGTTATAAGAAGAGGAAGAGACACCAGAACTTCTTTTCACTTCCATGTGAGGGCACAGTAAGGAGGCGGCCATCTGCAAACCAGAAAGTGAGCCCTCACCCAACATTGAATCTACTGGTTCCTTAATCTTGAATTTGCAGCCTCCAGAACTGTGAGAAATATAAGTCTGTTGTTTAAGCTGCCAAGTCTATGGTATCCTGTTATAGCAACCTGAAGTGACTAAGACATATATTATTAGGAATTACATGTATTTCTCATAGAACACAGTTGAAATTCACACCCATTGTGATTAATATTTAACAGGTTCTTACTGAAGTTACCGAAGTTAACTTTTTTTTCCCCCTCTTCTATGGATGTATTGTTGAATTTCTTTTGTTTTGTTTTTTTTTTTCTTTTTTTGAGACGGAGTCTCACTCTGTCACCCAGGCTGGAGTGCAGTGGCTGGATCTCAGTTCACTGCAAGCTCCGCCTCCCGGGTTCACGCCATTCTCCTGCCTCAGCCTCCCGAGTAGCTGGGACTACAGGCGCCCGCCACCTTGCCCGGCTAGTTTTTTGTGTTTTTTTAGTAGAGACGGGGTTTCACCGTGTTAGCCAGGATGGTCTCGATCTCCTGACCTCGTGATCCGCCCATATCGGCCTCCCAAAGTGCTGGGATTACAGGCTTGAGCCACCGCCCCCGGCCTGTTGAATTTCTTTATGGGAATGTTTTTATGAAATACTGTGTCTTTCCATGTCACTTCAGCCCTGGGAAGTCTGCATGTATACTAGAAGGTGATCACTAAAGACTGTGTTTTCCCCCATTTTCACTTGAGTCAGGATCTTGATTGTGGTTAAGTGATGTTAGACAGCTACATCAGAGTGAGATCTGAGTGATGACAGCTGTAATTGGCCAGGGGTTCTGTGACTTGAGTCTCTTAGTAGGGGTTTTTATGGGGACAGTTCTGCATTTGGCTTGGATATTTCTCCTGCCTGGGTCACTTTTGGTTTTGAAACATCCATATTAACTTTTAAAGTGCTCACAAATTCCATTAACTAACAACCACGAGGTAATAAATTCATTTCTGCTTAATCTAGTCGGAAGACCTGCTATTATAAAGACTAATTCATTGAAACATGAGTTTAATCATCCTAGGTTTAATTAGTGGTTCAGTTAATGCTTTTATAGGGGAGCGCTAGGATTCGTACATACCCAAGAATTTCCAGGACACTTCAAGGAAACAAGGCTAATCTTTTCCAAACTTCTCATTCTTTTGCAGTTCCAATTTCATTCTCTCTTGTATCGTATCTATTTTTTGCATTAGGCATAAACTGGCCCTTGAGTTTTAAGGGACACGTTGTTAAGCAAAATCTTGAAATGTTACAATTAGTTCAAAGAAGGTATATTCATCTCAAGGACATTAATTCAAGCCAGTATGTTTTCAAAACCTGTTTTGCTATGTATTCCCTGATTTTTAAATTAGATTTTAAACGAGGTTACTCCCAATGATTTGACATCAAACCTCAACCCTCACATGATTCTGATTTTACCAGCAATCAGTTGGAATATATAAGGGTATGCCCACATTAAATGTCCTTATGTATTTTCAGGTAGTTTTCATTTTATATTTTTCTTTATTGCTCTGGGTTAAGAATCTCTAAGTTATTACTAAAATTTTCCTGAGATGATACTTCCTGATCGTACATGTTTCTCCAGAAATAAATATGAGCGTGTATTTCAGCATGTGGTGCCAAACTCCAAATAAAACCCTATAGGTTTACCAAGACTTGGGGCATATCTGTACTCTCTGTGAGAGGTGTCAAGCGAACGCAGTCTTATTGAATTTGCTTTTCCAGCAGTCAATATTTCTTATCCACAAGGAGCTCCAGTTCAATTCAAACTTCTGTATTCATAACCCGAATAACTACCAAGTCAAGAAAATTTTTTTAATAAAACAAAACATTCATGAACTTAATACCTTAAAATAATCACCTTTAATGTCTGGAGGCATCACTCTCTTGTGTAATTTTCTTCTTTCTTTGAACAGAGAGAAATGATTTACATATTTGGTATCAGACATTATATGCTACCTTATTTGTCTTCTGTTGATTTAACGCTTTATCACTCTCACTCCCTGTGTGTGTGTATGTATATACTACTAAATACACACATATATACATACACGTGTATGTATATATCTAATGTATACTATATATTAGATATATCATATTACTTATTTGTATGTTATATACTTATATTGTATAATTATATTTATACAATTTATATTGTATAGATATTATTTATATATAAACAGACATAATACAGATATAATTATATATCTTTTGTTATGTTGCTGAAATTTATTTTAAAAATATTTAAGTGTTTGTGTGCATCCTTGTCTTTCATTGCAATAAAGTACACATAACACACAATTTAAAATTTTAACCATTTTAAAGTGTACAATTCAGTGGCATTTAGTACATTCACAATGTCCTGCAACCAGCTCCTCTATCTAGGCCCAGAACATTTTTATAATCATCAACATTTTCAAAAGATATATATTTATTTTTTAAATATACATATTTAAATATATTTTTATACATATATTTATTTATAAAATATATATTTAATGTGTGCATCCTTGT
>NC_045456.1:19358059-19403927 GCF_002776525.5 Piliocolobus tephrosceles | reverse complement strand
ATTTTAAAGCGTATATATTTAAAATATATTTATTTTTAAAATATATGTATTTATTTTTTTAATGTATATACTTATCTTTTAAATGTATTAATTATTTTCAAAATATATACCCATTTATTTAAAAAATATAAGTATTTATTTTTAAATGTATGTTTTATGCCATGAAATGTCACAAGGGTATATAAGGATAGGTCTTTAAAAACCCGCAGCAAGCATTGCAATAGGCATGTAGACATTTGAGGAATTCTCTCATTCAATACAGGAAGAAGAGAAATCAAACTAAGCAGTGATTTGTATTAAAAGTGTGACGTGAAGGAGGGCTTAGCTTCAACAATGAGATAAGAAACATCAGGCCTGGTGCGGTGGCTCATGCCTCTAATCCCAGCACTTTGGGAGGCCAAGGCGGGTGGATCACGAGGTCAAGAGATCGAGATCATTCTGACCAAGAGATCGAGATCATTCAGGCCAACATGGTGAAACCACGTGTCTACTAAAAATACAAAAATTAGCTGGGCGTGCTGGTGCGTGCCTGTAGTCCCAGCTACTCGGGAGGCTGAGGCAGGAGAATCGCTTGCACTCAGGAGGCGGATCTGGCAGTGAGCCGAGATCGCACCACTGCACTCCTGACTGGTGACAGAGCGAGACTCGGTCTCAAAAAAGAAAAGAAACATCAGAACATTTTGGAAGTTGTGATGTATGGGGTGAGTGAATTTTTGCAACCATAGGATGAGCACAGTTGGAAAGCTTTAGCTACATCCTTTGTGGAGAGTTTCTGACAGTGAGCAATGTGATTTTTTTTTTTTTTTTTTGCATAATTCAGTGGGTGCTTTGGCATTGGTGTTTGCTTTGTGTTCCCTAGAAGCATATTTAGAACAGAGGTTCATAGAAAATTTGTTAGAGAGTGTTCCCAGGAAAAACATATAGTAGAATAGCTGGGGTCATACAGTTATTCTGTGTTTGTCTCATTGAGGGATCTTCAAGTTGTCTTCCATAGCACCTGTACCATGTCACTTTCCATGCTCATCAGTGATAGATAAGGTTTCCCTGGTCTGGAAGGACCTTGAAAACATCATGGTCAGTGAAAGAAGAAAGACACAAAGGCCACGTATGACGTTATTCCAGTTATATGAAATGCCCAAAATAAGGATAGACGACGGAGGAGAACATAGAGTGTCACTTTGCCGTACCCTCCACTGCACTTTTCCAACCAAGAGCTACTTTGAGTTTCATGCTATTAGGATCGGGGTCAGTCTTAGGCTTATCAATACATTTTAGTCTCTGTTAGCCTTACTGGCTTTAAGAAAATAACTTCTTGTGTGTTCATGGCTGTATTTATTCCCCAATTTGCAGAACTGTATAAATAAAGGATTTAAGGATTATTTTAATGTTACTGCACTGAAAAATGTGTACGGATTAGTGTGCAAGATTACTTAGCAAAACCTTTACAAGTTTCTGTTGACTTTGCTGATTGAGCATGACTACTAAATATTATGTAATAAAAAGCATTTATCATAAAACATACAAACATATATATATATACACACACACACACACACACACGTACATGTTTTTCATTGCCCTCTATGCCTTTGTTTCATTTTCTTTTTTTAGAAGGAGTCTGGCTCTGTTGCCGAGGCTGGAGTGCAGTGGCGCAATCTCCACTCACCTCAACCTCCACCTCCGCCTCCGCCTTCGCCTCCTGGGTTTCAAGCGATTCTCCTGCGTCAACCTCCTAAGTAGCTGGGATTACAGGCATGCACCACCAGGCCCAGTTAATTTTTTGTATTCTTTTTTTAGTAGAGATGGGGTTTCACCATGTTGGTCAGGCTGGTCTTGAACTCCTGACCTCAAGAGCTCCACCCACCTCAGCATCTCAAAGTGCTGGAATCAGAGGTGTGAGACACCACGTCCAGCTCTACGCCTTATTTTCTTATTTTTCATTGCCCTCTATGCCTATAACTATGTAAAAGAAACTACTTAAGAAGTTCAAAGCCTTGTGAAATAAATTCCTGATTGGCTTGCACAGAACTCACACTTGGGTTTTGGTTTGTGTCTTGGTTTCCATTTTTTGACGTGAACAGAAAGCTGATTGGAGGTTGCCAGGGGCTGGGAAGGGGAACTGGCGAGTGGCTCCTTTTTGGGTAATGAAAGTGTTCTGGGACTAGATAGAGGTGGTGGTTGAGCGATTTTGTGAATATCCTTAATGCCACTGAACTTTACAATGGTTAAAATGGTAAGCTGTATGTTATATGTGTTTTATTGCAATGAAAGCGAAACTTTTACTGCAATAAATTCATTGGAATAAAGAGATATATCAAAATATATACTTACATTTATATAATAAATATGTACTTATATTTATATAAATATCTAAAATATAAATGTATTCATATTAACATATACATTAATATATATTTATATAACACAGATTGTATCTAAATATTAATATATCTATACATTTTTATTCATATATAAATATACAAGATTATAATTAATACAGATTATATTATATATTTTTATTACACATTATTCATATTACATAAAATATTTATATATTTATAAATATACATGTGTTAAATATATATGTGTGTGTATATATAGGTATATATACACATTTTAACAGTATTTCCAACCTACTGCAAGTGCAGCCAGAATAAGTCCCAGGGTGTTTGACCTCTGGAGGCTCTAGGGGAGGACAATCTGTGGCTCCATCGCTCCAGTGTTCAAGGCCAGCATCTTTAACTCTCTCTGCTCTATGTTGACATTGCCTTCTCCTGTCCATGTGTGTCCAAACCTCTCTTTATCTCCCTTTCATAAGGATTCTTGTGATTACATTGGGCACAACCAGATAACGCAGGGTGATCTTCCATCTCAAGATCCTTTCTACATCTTATCTGCACAGTGCCTTTCCCCATGCAGTCACATACCTCTAGGTTCTGGGGATTTGGATCCGATGACATCTTTGAAGATGCCTCTATTTAGCCTAACTACACCCAAGTTGATTGCTCTCTCTTGTTGAACCAAGTAATAAACCCAACTTTTTCAAGTACCTGTGTGTTCTTGGTGGGCTTTGACTAGAGGACCTTGACACATTAACTTTGAAAACAAAAGCAGAGACTGCCCTCTGGGTAAGTCTCAGAGGTCAGTTAATCAGCAAATAGCCTCTTATTGTTCATTGCCCTGTATACCTACAACTATGCAAAAGAAACTACTCAAGAAGCTCAAAGCATTGTGAAATTAGCTCCTGATTTGCTTATTCAGAATATGCACACTGGCATTATGGCTTGTGTGTTGGTTTTTAGCTTTTTATGTGAACAACGAACCTGATCTGGCTCCTTTACTATAAAAGGATGTGGATTGAGGCACATTATTTTCTACCAGAGAGTAACAGAGTTAATGTAAATGATTTCCATCTACTGCACTGTAGTTCACTGGACCAAGCTTATTAATTCAACTGTGAATAGCTGGAAATGTGGAACTTGCATTTTAGATTTTTCCAAAGTCTGTTTTTTGAGCAGACATTTTGGGTTGTTGAAGAGAAAAGAAATGACTGCCTTCAAGGGCTACTTTATCATGACTCTGCTGCCTGTGAAAGGAATTGCATTGAATTTTTCCCCAACAATAGAAATAGCCCAAATTCTGTGACAAAGTAATAATAATCTATTTATAGCCAAGGTTAGGTAAGGAAAGAACAATTTTTCTTTTTTGATTTCCCTGGGTAAGCATTGATCAAATTGCGTTTTTCATTCATGAGAATATCTCTGGAATCAGTAGAGATTAAGTGTATGAATAATTGTTATATAGTTGCGTGGAAAGCAAAAGAACTTTCAATAAATTGGTTCCACTTTTTTCCTCAGGTAGTTTTCTATTCCCTTATTCTTTCCCTCCTCTGTTCATTTATTTATGAAGCAATTTATTGAACATCTATTAAGTGAAAGACCATGGGGAAATCAAAATATGTGAGGCAGATTCCTACCCTCAGAGGACTGATCACAAAGAAGAGACAGACTCCTAAAAGAGGCAAAAACCAAAAAAGGAGACATGATAATAATAAATGAATGAACAGGGTTGCAGTTTTCATCATAGTCAATATTGGAGAAGACATACCTTTGAAAAGGCTTGCAGCTCAGTCAACTTTAAATTAGGATGGTGAGTTTTTGAAAACCTTGCAAGAAGACTGGCAAATAGAGACTTATGGGTCTTATCCATGGAGTTGTGCAACTGGAAGCAAATGAGAAACATTATCCCTCTCACCTGCCAACATCCTCAAAGATCAGAATATCCTTCAATGTTTTCCCCTCCAATATCAGCAGATAAGTAGAAACATCTAAAATACAGTCATGCATTGTTTATCTACAGAGGTACATTCTGACAAATGTATCGTGAGGCGATTTCATCATTGTGTGATTATCAAACCTAGATGGTCTAGGTTACTACACACTTGAGCTACATAGCTGTACAGCAGGTGACTGTAGCGAATACTATAGACAATTGAACACAGTGGTAGGTATTTCCATACCTAAATATATCTAAACAGAAACACAGTACATTAAAAATAAGGTTATTATAGTCTTCTGGAACCACCACTGTCTATGGGGTTTGTCAAATAGAAGTCTAGTTTGCTGTGATTTACACAACAATATTATACCTTGCAAAAATATTGTAAGAGGTTTGTGAAAACCTGATCATTAGTAAAAAGCTGAAACAGTAAGTTATTTGAAGAGGGGTGAAACATATTTGAAGACCTATAAACTAATTTTGGGATTTTGCCATGAAGACTAATCACACAGGAAAAAATATACCAAAAACCTCACTGCAGGTACATAAAATCTTATAGAGGGACATATATCAAACTTGAACTTTTTTTTAGTCCAGTGTTAATCTAAGAAGAATGTTTTTCTGTTTGTCCCATTACCAATCGATAGGAGTGGATAAACTGGTTTTATTCCTGCCATTCTTATAATACATTTGTAGATTTCATCTAGGTAATATACTTTTTAGGGGACTTAACCACTTTGTGTTTAAATATGGCCATCACAGTATGTTGCACACATAATATTCTGAATAATTACTTGCTTTAAATTGTATATATATAAATCTTCAGATTCTCCGGTTTACTTGATAGAATACTTAGGTGGGCGTAGCACTTTATGTGTCACTGGTACTTTATAACACATTACAGATTTTTTATAAAAATATTTTCTTATGCCTTATTTCATCTAATCTGCCAGCAAGTTTCTTTAAAATGATATCACTTTATATATAAAAAATACAGCATCAAGCAGGATGAGCAAATTATTCACAGTCTCATAACTTACAGGAGGTAGAATTGTCAGAAGCATTTGAACCAGAGCAACTCCATCTTGAATAGGGGCTGGCTAAAATGAGACTGAGACCTACTGGGCTGCATTCCCAGACAGTGAAGGCATTCTAAGTCACAGGATGAGACAGGAGGTTGGCACAAGACACAGGTCATAAAGACCTTGGTGATAAAACAGGTTGCAGTAAAGAAGCCGGCCAAATTCTACCAAAACCAAGATGGCGATGAGAGCGATCACTGATTGTCCTCACTGCTACACTCCCACCAGCGCCATGACAGTTTACAAATGCTATGGTAACATCAGGAAGTTACCCTCTATGGTCTAAAAACAAGAGGCGTGAATAATCCACCCCTTGTTTAGCATATCATCAAGAAATAACCATAAAAATGGGCAACCAGCAGCCCTCGGGGCTGCTCTGTCTGTGGAGTAGCAATTCTTTTTTTTTTTTTTTTTTTTTTGAGATGGAGTCTCGCTCTGTCGCCCGGGCTGGAGTGCAGTGGCCGGATCTCAGCTCACTGCAAGCTCCGCCTCCCGGGTTCCCGCCATTCTCCTGCCTCAGCCTCCCGAGTAGCTGGGACTACAGGCGCCAGCCACCTCACCCGGCTAGTTTTTTTTTGTGTGTGTTTTTTAGTAGAGAGGGGGTTTCACCGGGTTAGCCAGGATGGTCTTGATCTCCTGACCTCGTGATCCACCTGTCTCGGCCTCCCAAAGTGCTGGGATTACAGGCGTGAGCCACCATGCCTGGCCGCCATTCTTTTATTCCCTTACTTTCCTAATAAACTTCCTTTCACTTTCACTTTGCTTTATGGATTCGCCTTGAAGTCTTCCTTACGCGAGATCCAAGAACCGTCTCCTGGGCTCTGGATCAGGACCCCTTTCTGGTAACAGAATGAGGCTGAAGAATCTGAAATCTTACATCTTCTGTAAAATTATTTTTATTAAGTCATTTATTAGTAAATAAAAGTATTATTTTATTTATGTTTAAATAATAATTGTATCTATTTCTGGAGTACAATGTGATGTTTTGACAGATGCATACATGATGAAATGATTAAATCAAATGAATTAGCACATTTATCACTTCACTTCACTGTCTGGGATGATATGCTAGCACTTCGATATTATTTGTATTTTTGTGTGTGTGGGCCAAACATTGAAAGTGGGCTCCCTCGGTAATCTTAAATATACATTACATTATTAATAACTATAGCCACCATGCTGTGCAATAGATTTCAAGAAATTATTCTTTCTGTCTAACTGGAACTTTCCTCTTCAATCAACATCTCCTCATTCTCTTTCTTCACTCCTCCGTCCCTGGCCCCCATCATGCTACTCTCTGCTTGTGAGGGTTACCTTTGCAAAAATGATCTCAGTGAGAAAATTCTAACAGTAAGCTAAGCTAACCCAACCTCCATCTTGCCTCTCCCTTCATTATTTTTGGGCTACTGGGGCAAACGAACTTTGGAAGACATTTAGGCTACATTTTAAATAATAATAGGGCTTGCCCCCAAATGCAGTCGCATTTGATAAGCTAATAGGAAGCCTTCAGGCTGCAGGGAGGAGAGGAGCCTGATTCCTGCTAAGGCACAGACATGAAGGATTGCCAGCTGTTATTCCAGAGGTTGTAAGATGTGCAACTTCCCCAATTACTCCTGCACGACTCTTGAACATTGGCCTTTTGAGATATCTTGCCAGTGTTTTTACGTGTCTAACAGCCATGACCCCACCGGGACCTACAACCCAGCCCATGTGGCCACACTCAGAAGCAATCCAGCCCACAGGAGGACAGCTTCAACCCCTATGAGTTCATCTCTGCCCCAACCAATCAGCAGCAAGCACCAGTTACCTGTCCATCTCTACCTCTTCTCCCAAACTGTCCTTGAAAAACACCTGATCTCCAAGCATTGAACAAGATGATGTGAGTATGAATTCCATCTCCCACGCGGGTTGGCCAGCCCCGTCTATTAAACTCTCTCTACTGCAATGCCTTGGTCTTTCCTTATGCAGCTGGCAGGAGGAACCCTTCTGGCGGTTACACTTCCATGAATTTTTCTTTCGTAGATTCCGCACAGAAGTGAGATGGTGCAGTACCTGTCTTTCTATGCCTGGCTGATTTCACCACACAGAATCCCTCCAGGTTTATCCGTGTTTTCACCATTGTCTATTTTATAATCCCAGAAGACAGCCTGAGAGTTGATTTTTGTAAACTCCTGTACTGGTAAGTGGCTGTTGGATGTTCCACTTAATTTGTTTTCCTCCACTTGTTTTCTTATCTGTTGGATTGAAACCACCGTTGTAAAATTACGACTGAGACAGTGAAAGAGATCTAACTTAACTGACTCCACCTTGCTTCGAACCTCCAAGCTGTCCTTGTTCATTCCTGGGCGCCAGCTAAACTAACTTTGGGAGAAACTTAGCTTATAGTTTATTGTTTAAACAAAGATGGTAACAGCCCTTTCCCAAAGCAGACCTCCTTCTTGCCTGGGGCCTACATTGCCTTTGTAGCGCTAACATGAGCCACAAGATTAGAAATTATGGTTTAGGAGCCATGCAGCTGGAGGCTACAAGATTCTGAGCCTCCCTAAACTGCTCCTGAGATCCGTACTTGAGAGATTTGCAGACCCTGCACTTGATGGATCAGCCGGCCCTACCCAGAGAGTTCAACCGGCTCATCTTGAGGAAAGAGACAGACCATCTCACATTGTTTTATATTGTTTTATACTCAGTACCTGTTCTAAAAAAATAAAAATTTAAAAAATTTAAAAAACCAAGGAAGTGAAACCAAAGACAGGCGGCCCGGTACCAGGCCCAAAACCAGGCCTGGGCCTGCCTGACCTAAACCTAGTAGTTAAAAATCAACTCACAACTTAGAAACCGATGTTCTCCATAGATTCTAGACATTATATATTGTGTAGAAGAATATTGTGAACCTCCCTGCTCTGTTCTGTTTCTCTCTGACCACCAGTGCGTGAAACCCCCGTCACGTAGTCCCTAGATTGCTTAATCAATCACGACCCTTTCCTATGAAATCTTTAGTGTTGTGAGCCCTTCAAAGGGACAGAAATTGTGCACTTGGTGAGCTCAGATTTTAAGACGGTAGCTTGCCGATGCCCCCAGCTGAATAAAGTCCTTCCTTCTACAACTCGGTGTCTCAGAGGTTTTGTCTGCGCCCGTCCTTCTACAATCTGATCTTGTGGCCCCCACCCAAGAACTGATTGAACGCAAGAAGGCAGTTCTGACTCGCTATGACTGAATCTCTGACCAATCAGGACGCCTGGCTCACTGGCTTCCCCTGACTCACCAAGTTATCCTTAACAACTCTGCTCCCTGAATGCTGGGGAGACTCCTTTGAGTAATAATAAAACTCAGATTTCCCGCACAGCCAGGTCTGCCTGAATTACTCTTTGTCTGTTGCAATTCCCGTCCTAATGAATGGGCTCTGTCTAGGCAGCAGGCAAGGTGAACCCCTTGGGTGTTTGCAGGTTAAGCAAATAGGTCAGGTGATTTTATGTTCATTTTAGTTCTACAAGAACTTTATTCTAGTCTATCTGAAAAGTTTTTAGACAAGAAAGTCAAGGGAGGTTTTCATGATCAGTGGACTCTTCCTATTTTTTCAAAAACCGAGTTGGTTCAAGGAGTATTATTTATTGCGGGCACTCTTTAAAATACTGAACATTGTTAATGACCTGCTCTGTATGTCCTCATATAACAGTATTACCAATGAAATGGATGCTCTGAAATACACCTGCTAACTCAAACTAACTCTGCAAATGTTTCATCTCTGCTGTGATTCATGTCATAATTATTTTCAAACAAAGACAGATAAGCAGAACTCTGAGCTGTTAAATCCCTTAAAAAGCACACAGCCCAATGCACCCTTAAAGAAAGGGAAATAGGGCCTGGCACAGTGGCTCATGCCTGTAATCCCAGCACTTTGAAAGGCCGAGGCAGGAGAATCACGAGATAAAGAGATCGAGACCATTCTGGCCAACATGGTGAAACCCCCGTTTCTACTGAAAATACAAAAATTAGCTGGGTGTGGTGCACGTGCCTGTAGTCCCAGCTACTTGGGAGGCTGAGGCAGGAGAATCGCTTGAACCCGGGAGGCGGAGGAGGTAGCAGTGAGCCGAGATCGCGCCACTGCACTCCAGCCTGGCGACAGAGCGAGACTGTCAAAAAAAAAAAGGAAATAGGTTTTGATGAAAGTGTGTATTAGCCCCACATCAAGCAGCTGTAATTCACAGAAGTAATGCTAGAAATGTTGCCGCCTGGCTTTTAACCCAGTGAGGTTTCCAAACCTCTTTAATTACAACAGACCTACCTCGACATCCGGCCATGTAATCTGTAGCTCAAATGTCAACATCATTCTCAGCTAAGCCATGCAGTAGAGAAAGGCTCAATTATGTTTCTAAGCTTGGCTGCACCTTAGAATCACTTGGAAGCTTTGGAGGAAGAAATGCCTCTGAGTCCCACTATCAGAGACTTACTTAAGTGTTTTGAAATGCACCCGCAGAAATGTGAAATTTTAAAGGTTCCAGGTGATGCTAATATGCAGGTAAGTCTGAGAACAAATACTCTATGTATTTCTAGAAATGTGGGATCCGTGGTCACCCATGATGCTTTTCGCATGGGCTATCACTATTTTTATGCGTGCATTGAGCACGATGCTTAAACGCGGGACATGTTAATATGCATTGTAAAAAGTTGCCTTGCACTTTTTTTTCAATGCACATTTGCAAAACCTCTTGGTGCCGTCTTCATGGGGCATGCCATATCAGACAACGGCCAGCCATATCAGACAACGGCCAGCAGGTGGCAATGTTGATTTGAGTTGCTGAGACGGGAACTTTTCCTTAAAAATCTGGCATCTTCAACTGACCCCCTCAAGGGCTTTGCTTTGTTTTAACTACACCTGCAGCTGCCAACGCCTGGAGAGGGTCAATTATGCATAATGAGCGTTCATATCGAGGTGCTGAAACCACAACTTTGTCCCGGTATTTGTTCAAACCATGCAAATGCTTCAATCATCTGTATTTGTTCAATGTTTAGGGTGCCATGAAAATGTAAATACCGAAATGCAGTCTTTCCAGACAGACATTTGGTGATGGGCGTTGATTCCCGAAAAGGGGCATTCTCCAAAAAGATGCTGAGGAGGAGAGCAAGTAAAACTTTTGTGAAGAAATGTTTACCTGGGTGTGACAAAGAGAAGCACAATTGAGGCTGGAAGTTGAATCCAGCTGAAAAGAGATGCATTTAGCCTAGTTAAGTTCATGGACCCTCACTGAATTGAACAGAAGTTTGAGTTCTTGTACATTAAAAAAATAGAACACCACCAAAAAACGACGAGAGCAAAGAATTAGATTTTCACCCATCAAAGATGAATCTGAAATGCTAATACGACCGGGTTAGAACTAAGAAAAAGACATAACCAGGAATATTTTTGGAGCATTCACTTAGTTTCTAGATTCAGTGAAGTGGTTATAAACAGCATTGTAATTCATAATGGCTGGATTTTTATTCCACACATAACAGTACAGGCATTAGACTATTAATTAAGTAACTCGTTCATTCGTTAAAGCTAGATCGAACACCTACTGTGTGGTAAAGACTGCATACTGTGTCGCCCTATGGAGACTAAAGGAGATTACTTTCAGTTCTTTCTAGAAGTTGTTCTTCCACCTCCGGTGCTAGATCTAAGGTCACCTGCTCATCAGCTTGGTGTCTATCCCCTTCTCCATGTTAATAAATATTCCTGACAGATAATAAATTTATGGACAGAAACTACAACTTCACCCAGATTGTTTTAAAGGGCATGTCTATTTTTAAAAAATGCATTTGAACATTTTACTGAAAGCCAACAATTTAAACTTAGTGTTTAAACAGATCAACTTGAAGCCTTTCTTTACAAAATAAAAAGTTTACACTTCTAGCTTAAACTTAGGATGTAGAAAGCTGGTAAGAAGATCATCGCTCCAACAATCGCGGCAAAACCAAGGACACATCATAAACTAAATCCAAAGTTTCTGGAATCTGTCAGAAAAGTCCAGTTGTAGGGTGTGATGGGTAATACTAGGTGTCAACTTGGTTGTATCAAGGGACGCCTAGACAGCTGGTAATTTATTGTTTCTGGGTGTGTCTGTGACGGTGTTGCCAGAGAAGACTGACATTGAGTAGGTGGGCTGGGAGAGGAAGACAAACAGGAGACAAATGTGGCATGGTAGATATTCCACAGACTACTTGAACAGTACTCAAGACTGTCAAGGTCATGAAAAAGCAAGGGAAGGCTGAGAAAGGACCACAGACAGGAGATGGGGGAGGGGTGACAAGTAAGTGCAGTGTGATCCCTCAATGGGATCCTGAGACAGGAAAAAAAAAGTTCATAAAAAGCTGGTGAAATCTGACCATAGGTCTGAAGTGTACTTAGAGGTGCTGTTTCAATGGTGTCGGATTCTTAGTTTTGACAGGTACAGCACAGTCACATTAGATGTTAATAATGAGAGGAACTGCTTGAGAGTTGCACAGGGACTTCCTGTACTCCATGGCAATCATTCAATCCAGCCTCTTTTAAAAATTCTGTTTTAAGAAAGGCACAGTCTGGTACACCGAACCAACAATCTAATTAAAAAATGGGCAAGTTGTTCGAACAGAGACTTTACCAAAGATGACACAGAATAGGCTCATGAAAAGATGTACAACATCCTTAGTCCATAAGGAAATGCAAATTACAACCACAGGGAAATGTTACTACGCATGAGTGTGAATGTCTAAAATTTAAATCAACATACAAGAACAAAAATACTAAAACAAAACCCTAATGATATGAAGCGTCAGTGAGGAGGGGGAATAGCAGAGAACCCTCATATGTTGTTGGTGGGAATGCAGAATGGTACAGGCGCAGGAAAACAGAGTGGTGGCTTCTTATGAAACTAAATATGCAAGTATTACTGAAACAGGAGAGTTCCCTGACCTACCTTGCAGGACGTGTGACAGGAGTGTGGCATGTCTGTCCTGCTGCCTTGGCTCAAACCCCTTATAGAAGGGGAATCACTTAGACAGGCAGGTGCAGGAGCTGGGGTGAGTACTTTTGGGCTCTGACCCCATGGTAGCTTCTAGGGGTGGGTGCCTGCAACTCCTGAAGCCCCAGTGGGTGTGTTACAGTGCTCTTTTAGCTCTGCCATCCCCACACTGCTTAAGTGTTAACCAGCTCAGTACCCTCTTGGTACCCGGGTTCTTGTCTGGCATCCAGGAAAAATCAGGACACACAGACAAATTGAAGAATAGTAAATGCAGGGGATTTTATTGCCAGATGGAGGTGGCTATCAGTGAGATGGATGAGGAACTGGAAAGGGGATGGAGTGGGAAGATGATCTTCCCCTGGAGTTTGGCTGTCCTGTGACTGATGTCCTCTCTGACCATCCCCAGTCAAACTCCTCTCAATGTTCAGATGTTCCTTCTCTTCTCTTCTTCTCTCCTTCTCTTCTGTGCTGCTCTTCTACTCCTCTACTTTTCTGCTCATGGAGCCTGGGGTTTGGGGCTTATATGGGTACAAAATAGGGGGGTGTTGTGAGCCAAGAGGCAACATTTGGGTGTGAAAACAGGAATGCCTGTTTCTATTTAGGGCCATGGATTTCCAGGCTTCAGGATGTGGCTTTTGCCAGGGAACCATCCTCTTCTACACAGTATTTCCCTACCTCCCATCCATATCACTGCTGGACCCAATATGACCCAGAAATCCCCTCCTAAGTGTTACCAAAGAGAAATAAAAAATTAATGGTGTTCATTAAAAAAAACCCATCATTGGGTATTCATTGTGGCTGTAACTATAATTATGAAAAAATGGAAACAACACAAATGTCCTTGGATTTGAGGATTAAATAAAACAAAACAAAACTGGAGTATATGTATAGAATGAAATACCATCCAGCAATACAAAAGGAACAAATTGCTGATATACTCAACAATGGGGGAGCCTCAACTGTATTAACCGACGTGAGACAAGCCAGTGGCAATAGGGTGTGTATTGTGTTACCCATTTATAAAATATTCTGGATAATGCACTATATGGAGAGATTAGTGGTTAGATTCGTGGTACCAGTTGGCTGAAGTGACAGCAACTTCATTTGTTGTCATTTGTTGATGACATCAGGGCAAACGGGGTACCATCCCCTCAAGTATTTATCATTTGTGTGGTTAAGTGGTTAAGACCCCAGTAGAATTCAAATTCAGGATTAAGTCAAGCAGCCAAAACACACTCATTTGCAACAACATGGATAGAAGTGGAGGTCATTATGCTAAGTGAACTAAGCCAGACACAGAAGGACAAATTTCGCGTGTTCTCATTTACGTGTGGGAGCTGAAAATCAAAACAATTGAACTATGAATTGAACTATGGACATAGAGAGTAGAAAGATGGTTACCGGAGCCTGGGAAGGGTAGTTGGGGGGTTGGTTAATGGGTACAAAAGGTAGTTAGAAATAATGAAACCTATAGTTTTGAATGGACTTTATATGGCCTTTCAGCAAGCAGACGCTAAACATATCATTTATATGGCCTTTCAGTGAACTGACCCTAAACTTAACATTTCAGAAGACAATGTGCACCTTCAAGCGTTATGTGAACCTTACTGTCAAGCTCTCCAGTTTTTGGACTGTATCTAATTTATCTGCTTCTCCAAGGATATTAGTTTTTAGATACCTGTTTAAGTATGTTGTTTATAGTGTATTGAAAAAGGATGTTTCATGGTAAATGTTTTCCATGGTTTTCGAGCTTTAGTGGCAGAATCTCTTTCCATTTGATTAATATTTTTCTACCTGTTGGGATGACTACGGAATATTTATGGATTGAGGCTAAAAGAAGAACTTGTGACTCAAAAGACAGAAATATACACAAGTCCTGGTATCTTGGTATTCCAGGAGTAGTAGTTAGGTGAATTTAGATGAACAACGAGAGATTGTGCATTTTGTAAATTGACATTCCTGAGATGAGTGAGAACTGTCCACTCTAAGGATCCCAGCCTTTATAGATAGTTCTACTTAAAAAAATCAACAATCCTGGCTTTTTAGCTGATGGAAAAAAAAAAAGAGAGAGAGAGAGCTAGTTTTCTGGTATCCAAACTACAGCTCCCAAAATGATAGAGTAGGTTTAGAATATGCTTATAATATTCTTTCAACAATAGAATTAAAATTACAACAGGACACTCTTCATTTAGAGTCTCATTCCAGAGCTATTTTCCCCTTGGTTTTTCATTTACATCAGATTCTAATATTAAACATACTTTCAATTTGTGGTTCAACAGGACTCAGATGCAAATACAGTTCTCTCAGTAATCAACATTATGGGATTTGGTTTCTTACAAAGAAGCTAATACTTATGTAAAGGTGGCTGAAGAATAACTTAATTTTTTCAAAAACCTCACTGAAAAGAAGTGGTTAAGGCCCCAGTAGAATCCAAATTCAGGATTAAGTCAAACAACCAAAACGCTCTCATACGTGCGTAAATTGTTGAATCAGATTCACTCAAACCTGAAACAATTAAAAAAAGGTCTAACGTTCTAAAGTTAGTGCTCCAAATCAACCCTCCGTACATATAATTAGTAAACCTGATGCATCATGCCATTAGTTGACGTTTATGCATTTTATTGTTTATGAGCTATACTTTAATGAAAAAAGCAAACAAACCGAAATAACATTACAAAGTATGCTGTTTCTTTATAATCAAACCTTTTCCTGCATCTCTGTTGGCATTTTGTGGTATGACAGTCATTTTAAAAATACCACTAAATTTGTGACTTCTAATATCACTTCGGTCACTTACCTGTGGTTGTTTAAATTATTCTTGCGTGCAATCTGCAGTGTTACATTTTTAAATATTATTACGGTTTTTTTGCCTGAGCCTTTTCATATAATGCATTGTTTTGTTTGTTTGTTTGAGACAGAGTCTCACTCTGTCGCCTAGGCTGGAGGGCAGTGGCTCAATCTTGGCTCACTGCAACCTCCACCTCCTGGGTTCAAGCGATTCTCCTGCCTCAGCCTCCCGAGTAGCTGGGACTACAGGCATGCACCACCACACCGGGCTAATTTTTGTATTTTTAGTAGAGATGAGGTTTCACCGTATTGGCCAGGCTGGTCTCAAACTCCTGACCTTGTGATCCATCCACCTCGGCCTCCCAAAGTGCTGGGATTATAGGCGTGAGCCACCGGGCCCGGCAGGGTTTTTTGTTTGTTTGTTTGTTTGTTTTTGTTTTTGTTTTTACACCATGATTATATTTCTCCTTTGTAGAGTCCCTTTGGAGACTCAGGTTTCAGAGAAAACTACTAATGATGATTTATTAGAAACAAACTGTTGCAATTTTGCTGTGCCTCCTCAGAGCAACGCTATGGGACCATGTATTATATCTTCTCCAGCAGATAAAGAGAAGTGTTTTGGTCAGCTTAGGGTAAAACTCAAGCAGTAATGCTAACACATAATATGTTGTGATGTAATAAAGAGAGATGACATAACAAATACCAGCCATGTGATTGGATGACCTAGTCTCAAACATAGTATACCCTACGGTATTAGGATTTGTGTCCTTTTTTAAAAAACTTTTATTTTAAGTTCAGGGGTACATGTGCAGGACCTGCAAGTTTGTTACAGAGGTAAACATGTGTCATTGGGGTTTGTTGTACAGATTTTTTTAGTCACTCAGGTATTAAGCCTAGTATCCATTAGTTATTTCTCCTGATCCTCTCCCTGCTCCCACCTTCCACTTTCTGAAAGGTCCCAGTGTGTGTTGTTCCTTTCTATGTGTCCATGTGTTCTCATCATTTAGCTCGTACTTAAGAGAGAACATGAGTATTTGGTTTTTCACTCCTGCATTAATTGGCTAAGGGTAATGGCCTCCAGCTCCATCCATGTCCCTGCAAAGGACATGATCTCATTCTTTATTAAGGCTGCGTAGTATTCTATGGTGGATACACACCACATTTTCTTTATCCAGCCTATCATTGATGAACATTTAGGTTGTGTCTTCTTATAATGACTCCTCATGGTTTCCAGAGAAGATTAGATGATGAATGAAAAATCCTGCTTGATTTGACCAGCGTTTATAGAGAGCCTTCAACAAGAATCAGGTGCCTACCTAGTCTAGTACATTTTTTTCCCAGAACCTTGATGAAGTCTGAGATATTGTCCACGTTTTCACAACTTGGGCTTCCAGAATTAACAAACTTATTAACAGTTGAGTCTTCTATTGCTATCTCTTATTTTGCCTCTATTAATCACCACACATGCTTAGGTCGACTTGGAAGTGAGAGAGGATGTGGCCCAAATCATGGTCTTTTTCCAAAATATTTTGTTGTTGTTTTCCAATTTTGAATATTTGCTGCAACCACACTTTGTCATTGAAATTCCTGTGGTTTCTCCAGCTCTCTGCCCATCAATCAATGCGTGGATAAAGAAACTGTGGTATATATATGATGGAATACTACTCAACCATAAAAAAGAATGGATTAATGGCATTTGCAGCAATCTTGATGGGATTGGAGACTATTATTCTAAGTGAAGTAACTCAGGAATGGAAAACCAAACCTCATATGTTCTTACTCATAAGTGGGAGCTAAGCTATGATGATGCAAAGGTATAAGAATGATACAATGGACTTTGGGGATTTGGGAGAGAAAAGGTGGGAATGGGGTGAGGGATAAAAGACTTTGGGTTCGGTGTATACTGCTCAGGTGATGGGTGCACTAAAATCTCACAAATCACCACTAAAGAACTTACTCATGTAACCAAATACCACCTGTTCCCTCAAAAACGTATGGAAATGAAAAATTTTTAAAAAGGAAAAGAAAAGCCTGAGGTTTCAAGCTGTCATATGCTGGTGGATTTCATTCTTAACTCATTGCCCTGTTTCTCTAATGCTTACCTGCTATGGATATATGTTTTTATGTTTTAAAATACTTTTAAGTACAGAAAAATGAAACAAGAATGATGAAATTCCAGTAGCCACCATCTAGAATTAATAAATGTAAATATTAACTTTCTGTTTAGATATTTGTATTTTTTAAATGGTTACAGGAAGTATCCCTTAAACCTTATGCTAAATCTATCTCCCTCCTTCAACAGAAAACCATTTTCATGAATCAGTCTTGTATCATTCCAATTCAAATGAGAACACTTTCAAAATACTCATACACGGAACCATTAATCATAGATAGGATTTCTCTTTGTTATGTTTTTTACATTCCACTGAATCTATATTCTGCTTATAGCATTTTCACATAACATTAACTCATAGCTCTAGTTCATTCACTTCAACTGCTGAGATAATTTTTTTCTCCATCTTTCTATTACATATATGACTATTCATTTGGTCATTTCATACCTTTAATATAACATGATGATTTTCTTCAGTTTTCTTTTCTGTTCCTTCTTTTTTTTTCTTTTTTGGTGCCATCTCTTAGATTGATAATGTTCATCAGCCTTTTTTCCCCTTCTATTGGTTTGGGATTTCACTTTCATTTTTAATCATTTAATTTTTAATGGTTAATTCTGTAATGTTAACAAGTATATATATACAAAAAATTAATCAATATCCCTAATTTTCTCCTGAAAAACAAGACTCTTAAAACACATTAAACATCATCTTCATTTTCTATCTTCCATGCAGTATTTTTCAGTATTTTAAATCTACCTTTCTACATACTCTACAAAATTAAACATTTATGTTTACTACTATGGCTATAAAAAAATTAGAAAGACCTAGTATTTGATAGCATAACAGGGAGACTACAGTCAATAATGATTAATTGTACATTTTAAAATAACTAAAAGAGGCTGGGCATGGTGGTTCATGCCAGTGATCCCAGCACTTTGGGAGGCCGAAGTGGGCAGATCCCCTGAGGTCAGGAGTTCGAGACCAGCCTGGCCAACATGGCGAAAGGAACCCCATCTCTACTAAAAATACAAAAATTAGCCAAGCATGGTGGTGGGCTCCTATAATCCCACTACTTGGGAGGCTGAGGCAGGAGAATTGCTTGAACCTGGGAGGTGGAAGTTGCAGTGATCCAAGATCACGCTGCACTCCAGCTTGGGCGACAGAGCGAGACTCCATCTCAAAACAAGCAAACAAATAAATAAATAAAATAAGTAAGAGAGTATAATTGAATTGTTGGTAACACAAAAGATAAATGCCTGAGGGTTGGATATCCAGTTCTCCATGATGTGATTATTACATATTGCATGCCTGTACCAAAATATCTCATGCACACCATAAAATATATACCCCTACTATGTACCCACAAAAATTAAAAATAAAATTTTTAAATGTACATTTACTACTGCAGTTACCAGTTTGTGGCTTAATATTGCTTTTTACATCACAACTAACTTTATGCATCCAATCGTCATGTTTTTGAAGTATATTTTCTAGAAATTATTTCTATTGGAGTCATATTAGCAGCACATGATCTGCATGCTTGGATATCTAAACACATTTTCTTGGGTCCTGAATCTTGAATGCCATTTAAATTTAAATTTAAATGTGGTTTAAAATTCAACTTTTAGAAATTCTCAGAAATCTTAGCTGCATTTCATTCTTTGACCCTCCATTTCTATCTTCCAATTATCTCTTTGGAAAATGATGTGGCTTTCAAAAAAACCTTCTAAATTGTGGTTTACAATTATTACCATGGGGTAATAAATACTCAACAGAAATTTCTAGCCAGTACCAATCCCTGATATGTTCTGTCCTGTGAACGAGTATCCTGAAATGTCATTGGGAAGGAGAGAATTCACTGTCTCAACCTGATAAGCATATATGTCTTCAGCAATAGGAATTATTTCTTTTCTTTTACTTTTTTTTTTTTTTTTTTTTTTTTGAGACAGGATCTTGCTCTGTCACCCTGTCTGGAGTATAGTGGCATGGTCATGGCTCACTGCAGCCTCTATCTTCTGGGCTCAAGAGATCCTCCCATCCCAGCCTCCCAAGTCACCAGGACTACAGGTGCACGCCACCATGATGGACTAATTTTTGTGTTTTTTGTAGAGGTGGAGTTTTGCCATGTTTCCCAGGCTGGTCTTGAACTCCTGGGCTCAAATGATCTGCTTGCCTCAGTCTCCCAAAGTGCTGGGATTACAGGGTGTGAGCTACAGCACCTGGCCAGAGTTATTCTTTTTTTTTTTTTTTGAGACGGAGTCTTGCTCTGTCGCCCAGGCTGGAGTGCAGTGGCATGATCTTGGCTCACTGCAAGCCCTGCCTCCCGGGTTCACACCATTCTCTTGCCTCAGCCTCTGGAGTAGCTGGGACTACAGGCACCCGCCACCACGCCCGGCTAATTTTTTTGTATTTTTAGTAGAGACGGGGGTTTCACCTTGTTAGCCAGGATGGTCTCGATCTCCTGACCTCGTGATCCGCCCGCCTCGGCCTCCCAAAGTGCTGGGATTACAGGCGTGAGCCACCGTGCCCTGTTGAGTTATTCTTAAATTGTGAGCCATAGTAAGAAATAGGAAATACTCTTAAAAGCCATTGATTTTCAGTGATATTGCCGGAATTCATGAACCTTTCCGTTAGAACTACATGCTTTATTCTGTCTGAAGCAATAAAGTTCTACAAATCTAAATATGTTTTCAAACATTGGTGGGAAGTTAGAGATGCAATAACTCCTACAAACCCTGCATGGCAAAGATGCACACCATATCAATTTGGAACATAGAACAGAATTGAACCAATCCTATTGGTAGTCAATACAGCAAGGTTGCATTTTTTAGAACTAACTTTTTCATAGTTGCAGGCAGAGTGATGAAAGATTTTGGCAGCTAGTCTCTTCATATAGACACCAGGAACTGAACCGACTAGTGTGAATTGACACGTAAGCTAAGAGAAGATGAAGGACATGGTCAATATGCAACAAAATGCTGTAACCAAAAAATATCCTGCACAAGCTTGGAGCAAGAAGGATCACTTTTAACAGCTTCTCAATCTCAGCACTAATAGGTGGATAATCCCAAGGCCTCCTGGTGTTAGTGTTACTTTTTTTTCTTTTTTCTTGAGAGGGAGTCTCGCTCTGTCACCCAGGCTAGAGTGCAATGGTGCCATCGCGGCTCCCTGCAACCTCTGCCTCCCGGGTTCAAGCAATTCTCCCACCTCAACCTCCTGAGGAGCTGGGATTACAGGCACCTTCCATCATGCCCAGCTAATTTTTGTATTTTTGTAGAGACAGGGTTTCACCATGTTGGCCAGGCTGGTCTTGAACTCCTGACCTCAGGTGATCCGCCCACCTCGGCCTCCCAAAGTGCTGGGATTACAGGTGTGAGTCACCATGCCCAACCTTGTGATGTTACATTTGCATAACACAGAGTTACATGCTTTCTTGCAAAGTGTTACATGCTTCCTTGCAAAGCTACTCAATGAGTTATTTTACGTCACTCAAACAAAAGTCCATGGTAACACACCACTTCTAAACTGTTAAAGAGAGGGCTTTAACCAAATCTTCTAGGTTGATTAATTAAACGGGGTAGGAAGAAGAGAAGAGCTTTTTAACTGTGCTTCAAAAAATGGTTGTAGATACCCTTTAACATTTTATGCAATCTGAATTTTGTCAAGATCTGACAATAGTACACTTGATAATGAAAATCTTTCATGCACACAGAAGGTAAGCAAAATGAAAAATCCTGTAAACCCAACTCCCTCACTATACCGGGAAACTTGTCTCTTCGTTAGAAATCTGCACTTTGGAAAGCTGAGCTCTGCAATGCATGGGGGATTCTTACTGTGGTTATCCAAGTCTCAGAACCTGAGACTTCTGACAATTTACTGTCTGTTTGCAGCCCAAGATGAACTCTTCTTCTTCCCTAGAGACAATGTTATGGGCTGAGAGGCTACAAGTCAGACAGAGTTCCTAGCAAATAATCTGCTTTGTTTTTGTTTCTATTTTGTTTTCATTTCTTTCTGTTTTACAAAGTACACCACTCTGGCAGTATACCTTATGCATGTGCCATCCCCTAAGCTGTGCTGGCTGAATCTAAAGGGTAAAATTGGCTTATTATTTAAAGGAAAAAATGCATGAATTGATGAAATGCATGGAAGAGCAGTTTGCCATCATTTGGCCTTCTACAGTTTGCAGACCTTGGCATATTACTTGGTAGCTAGTTGGACCCTGAACACTCAACCAGACTTTTTGGAAAACTAAGTTCACAGAATATACACTTGTTCGGCCCCAGTCTATTCTCTTTGGAGGATGGCATCCCTGTAGTTTTTAAATATCACACAACCATTTGCAATTTTTGTAGCTTCCAAAGGAGGAAACAAAGCCACCTCTGGCTGCAGATGATGCGAGTATAGGCAGTAGATGTGGAAAGAATTTTGGCAACCGATGGTAGTTCTCCACATGTTAATGATTTCCATTGCTGTTGTGGATCTCAGTGTTGCTTAAGGTAATTTTAAAATGCACAGAATTGTGATTACACTATGTGAAACCAAGCACCATCGTGTGTTAGAATTCAACTTTGTGGCAGATGAGTCATTCAATTTATGCTAGAACAAAATTCACATGATCAAGGGAGGGATGGAAGAAGGAAAGAAGGGAAGGTGGGAGTGAGGAAGGAAAGTGGGAGGGAGGAAGAAAGGAAACAAAGACAAAATTTTTCTTAAATAGATGAAGTAATATCCAGGAAGAGTGAAGTAATCTTAGGTTCTATACTGAAAATTAAAATTCAAATGGTATGGCAGTATCCTAGCTAGTAGAAATGTTCTGAAATCACAAAGAGTCTGATATTAATAGATTTCTTTGTGCATTCAACCCCCCCCTTTTTAAAGTTTAGGTATGTGATCATGACTGGCTTGTACTGAGGGTGGCTGTACATCCTTATTTTTCAGTACGTGTTGGGGGACATACTGAAAAATAAGAATATACAAAAATAAGAAAATCCAAAGAGAAAATAGCACATCCTTGATTTTTGTTTTGTTTTGTTGTATTTCTTACTTTGCTACAGGTCTTCAACATCCTTTGTTTTAGAGCCCAGTCTCTACTTTTTGAAGTCTTCTTCTCTCATTTCTAAATTTGTGTCTCTCATCTCAGCCCTGCAAGTGGTCTCCTGTGATCTCCAAAACGCTTTGGTATGAAACTTTAATTCTAAACTTGCTTACATTGGTAAAACAAGCTAATGAATTCTTGTTGAAATGAGTTGGATACTTCTATAGGAATTTTTATTAGGAGGTTTTATAACAAGATCTACAAATCACTTATTATGGGTCATTTACTGAGATCAGAAATGGCCCTAGAATATGGAAATAGATCTTCTAATGATATCCCTTCCAATGATGCTGAGTGTCATATTTTACTTCTAGATAATACCTCTCATTGGGATACATTTTACTTGCTTTATGAATATAAAATGAGGAGGCTCTGGTGTAAGAGCATGAACTTTTAAACTTCGCAGACCAAGTGTAATTCTGATTATGTAGATGGTAACACTGTTAACAGTAATTCTCTGAGCTTCAATTGCCCCATCTGTAAGGAAGGTGATGATGCTAGTTATCTCTTAGAAATCATGTGAAAGTTACAAATTCTGTAGGGTTTCGTTTCCCTGCCACCTCTTGAGAGATAGCTATCATCATTTGGTATGCATATAAATACCTGTAGACAACATATGGACAATCTGATGCATTTCATCAATAACATTATATGGTACTTATATACTATATAATGTAGCTTGGGGTGCATCACAGTACATGCAGATCAGTATTATAATTCTGTGTGTTATGCTTTATAAATGATGATACCTATAAAATGGTTTGTTTAGCGATCTCCCTACTAATAGACTTGAGGTTGTCTATAATATTTTGTTATTATACACATACACAAAGCCCTAACATAAGGGTAGATTTTTCACTGGTTATTTCCAATAATCAATTGCTTTTTTATGGTGTTAATTAAGTAATCCTTTAGTTACTTTTAAATTTCAATTACTAATTGCTGGTGAATAGAAAAGCAATTGACTATTTACGTTGACTTTGTATTCTGTGATTTTGCTGCAATCACTTATTACTTCCAGGGGTTTTTGTTGTAGTTGTTTATTCTCTGGGATTTTCCACGTACATAATCATATTATCTATAAGGAAAAAGACAATTTTTTATCTTCCTTACCAATCAATATAATTTGTATCTCTTTTTCTTGTCTTATTGCATAACCTAGAACCTCCATCACAATTTGAACTAGGAATAGTGAGAGGAGACATCTGTGTCTTGTTCTTGATCTTAGGGAAAAAATATTTAGTTTCTCCTAATTAAGTAGCATATTAGTTTTAGGATGTGAGGAGATATTCTTCATAAAATGGAGGAATTAAGGACTCTACTCCTAACTTGCTCTGAGTTTTTTGTTTTTTGCTTTTTGTTTTGTTTTGTTTTGTTTTGTTTTGTTTTTACAAGAAGTGGTACTGAATTATATCAAATGCTTTTTCTACTTCAATTTATATAATCTGATTACTTTTCTTCTTTAGCTTGTTGATTACATTAATCGGTTTGCAAATGTGAACCAGCCTTGTATAGATAGGATATACCTCACTTTGTCATTGGGTATAGATATTTTTACATATGGTAGTAATCTATTTGATAATACTTATGTTAATAATTTTTGCATCTATGTTTATAAGAGACATTGGCCTGTAGTTTTAGTTTTGTACATTATCTTTATCTGGTTTATCATGTAGAATTCTATTTGCTATTACTTATGTTAAGAATTTTTGCATTTATGTTTATGAGAGACATTGGCCAGCAGTTTTTCTTTTGTGCAATGTCTCTATCTGGTTTTGGTATTAGGATCATACTTGCCACATAGCATGAGACAAAAAATTTCCCTTTGCTCTTATTTCATGGAAAAGATTCAGGAAATTGGGGTTGTTTCTTATGAGTGGGATTGCCACTCTGCAGTCTTCATCCGTTGAAGTCCTGACACACAGTATCTCAGAATGTGACCTTACTTGAAGATAAAGCCCTTAAAGAGGCCATAAGCTAAAATGAGGTCATTGGGATGGGGCCGTTATCCATTATGACTAGTGTCCTAATAAAAGAGACATCAGGGGTTTGCACAGAGAAAAGACGATTTGAGGACACAGGGAGAAGACAGCCATCTACAAGAAAGCAGAGAGTTCTCAGAAGAAACCAAACCTGTAGACACTTTAATCTTAGACTTCTAGCGTTCAGAATTGCGAAAAAATAAAATTGTGTTATGTAAGCCACACATTTTGTAGTATTTCATATGGCAGCCCAAGCAGACTACTACATGTTTAACCTTTAGAGGTTTGGTAGAATTCTGTAGTTAAACTAGGTGGTCCTGGTACATTTTTGGAAAAGATATTAATTACCAATTCTATTTCTTTATAGATACAAGCCTATTCAAATTATCTATTTATCTTTGTATGAGTTCTAGCAATTGGTGTCTTTCAGGAATTCTGTTCTTTTCATTGAAATTATCAAATTTGTGGGCATAGTTTTTAATAATATTCTTTCATTACATTTTCCAGTCCACGAAATCATTGATGATAACCTCTCTTTCATTTGTGATATTACTAGAGTGTGTCTTTTCTCTTTTTGCTTGGATAGTATACCTAGAAGTCTTTAAATTTTGCTGATTTTTAAAAATAACCTTTTTTTGGTTGCCGATTTTTTTCTGTAGGCTGTTTTAAAATGTATTGTTATATGCCTTGATTTATTTCTTTCCTTCTACTTGCTTTAAATTTAAATGTATCTTTTTTTCTATACTTTGCCAAGGTGGAAGCTTAGATTATTGATTTTAGATCTTTCTTCTCTAATATATGCATTTATTGCTTTAAAATTTCATTTGCACTCCATATGTTTCAATAAGTTGTATTTTTTTATTTTTATTGAATTCAAAATATTTAAAACATTTTCTCCAGATTTTTTCTTTGGCCCATGTGTTATTCAAGAGAGTATTATTTCATTTCCAGATATTTTGGGAATATCCATCTATCTTTCTGTTATTGATTTCTAGTTTAGTTCTATTGTAGGCTGAAAATATACTTTGTTTTGTTACAGTCTCACTAATGCACCACAAGGTAGCAGTCTCTCATTGTTTGAAGCATCACCGGAGTTCTTTGTCTAATGACCAAGAAAATTAAGGAGTGTGGACACAAACAGAGAGGTGGGAGCAAAAGTTTAACAACCAAAAGAGGAAAGCCCTCTGAGGTGGAGAGGGGGCCTGAAAGAAGGTTGCCAACTATGAGACTGAGTCTGGGGTTTTTACGGACTGGGATGGGGAAGAATGTGCTGACTGGGCTGCAGGCTGTTTTGGAGAAAGTACCACTTAGGAAGAGGTATGAGAGTGTAAAGAACCAATTGGAGACAGAAGTGAAGGCTTGGCTCAGGATCTTGGACCGGGACCAGTCGGCAGCTGATGTGATGACTCACCCTATGTAAACGAAGGCTTAGCCTGCAGCCAATTACAGAAAGGTAGGCATATGTAAAATAGGTGAAAAGCAAGAGCCTAAGGCATGCCAAGGAGAAAGAAATGTGCCAAAAAGGGGTGGAATTTGTTCACCTGGGTTCACAGAGTAAACATTTCCATTCAAGGATTCAGGCTCTTTCTTATCTGGGACCTGAAGTTTTATTTGAGGGTCTTCTTTGTTTGAAGGAGCTTTACCAAGAACCTACCCTAACTGCCTGTGTGACCAGTTCTTTACTTTCTCCTCTCTTAGTATGATTTCTTGCCTATGAATGTGTTAAGTTGTGTTTTATTGCCCGGAATGTTTTCTGTATTGGTGAGTATTCCATGTGAGCCTGAGAAAAATGTGTATTCTGCTATTGTTGTAGGACTTATTCTATAAATGTGAGTTAAATCAAGTTAATTGATAGTGCTGATCAGTTCAACTATACCTTTTCTGATATTTTGCTGTTTCATCTGTCAGTTACTGACAGAGGGGATTTTAAATGTATATAACTAAATTAGTGGATTTTTCCGTTTCTCCATTCAGTTCTATCAGTTCTTACCTCATGCAATTTTATGCTCCTGTTTTTGGCAAATACATATTTGGCATTGATATGTTTTCTTGAAGAATTGTCCTCTTTGATATTATAGAAAGTACACTTTAATCCATTATAATTTTCCTTGTTCTGAAGTCTGATTTGTATGAAATTCATTAGGTACTCCAGATTGGTTTTGATTAGTGTTTGCATGGCATATCTCACCATCTCTTTGTTTTTAACATATCCGTGTTTTTAAATTCAAAATGAGTTTTCTTTAGAAACGTATATTGGGAGTTATTTTTTCTTTAAATCTACCATTATAGTCACATCCTTTTAACTGAAGTACATAAGCATGAGTGTTTAAAGTGATTAGTGACATACTTGGATGAATTTCTAACGTGTTTGTAATCCTCTTTATTGTATCTGTTGCTTGTTTTTTCCCCATTTTTGGCTGTCTATGCTTTCTTGTTGAATATTTTTTAAAATTATTTTTATTTTTTGTGTGTACATAGTAGATGTATATATTTTGGGGATACATGGAATATTTTGAGCAGTTTAAACAATATTATTTTTCCCTTCTCTTGGCATATAAATTACACTTCAAAACAACTTAGTATTTTCCTCAGCATTACTAATATATCTTTTTAGTTAATACAAGTCATGTTTTGAATACCATGATATTACTTCCTAGACAATGGAGCTGCCTCTTAAGAGAGTATTCTTTATTCCACCCTCCCATTCCTTATGTAATTACTGCCATATGTTTATTTTATTTACATATGTGCTATTATCTCATAATGCGTTGCTATTATGGTTACTTTAAATTTCCATCTGTCCAGTCATATGCAAAAGATTGAAACTGCACCCCTTCCCTACACCATATACAAAAATCAACTCAAGATGGATTAAAGGCTTAAATGTAAGACCCAAAACTATACAAACTCTGGAAGACAACCTAGGCAATATGGACATAGGAATTGGTAAAGATTTCATGACAAAGATACCAAAATCAATCTCAACAAAAGCGAAAATTGACAACTGGAATCTAGTTCGACTAAAGAGCTTCTGGACAGCAAAAGAAACTAACAGAGTAAACAGGCAACCTACAGAATGGGAGAAAAATTTTGCAAAATATGCATCATACGAAGGTCTAATATCCAGCATCTATTAGGAACTTAGACAAATTTACAAGAAAAAACAAACTACCCATTAAAAAGTAGGCAAGGACATGAACACACGCTTTTCAAATGAAGACATACATCCAGCCAACAAGGAAATGAAAAAAAAAAAAACTCAATATCACTGATTCTTAGAGAAATGCAAGTCAAAACCACAATGAGATACTATCTCACACCAGTCAGAATGGCTATTATTAAAAAGTCAAAAAATATCAGATGCTGGCAACGTTGCAGAGAAAAGAGAACACTTGTACACTGTTGGTGACAGTATAAATTAGTTCGACCATTGTGGAAGGCAGTACGGTGATCCCTCAAAGAGCTAAAACAGAATCAGAAGAATGTAATATTTGTTCCATTCCCTGATAAGTCTGACCAAGTAGAGGAGTGTGTTGGCGCACACTAAGTACTTATCGAATCAACCTAAAAAAGACAAATTTGACGGTGTTATTAACATAAGGCATGGTGGGGCAGAGAATTCTGCTATTGGAGTTTCAGTCATGTGGAATAAGAAAGTATTCCAGGATTTTTGTTTGCAGTTGTGGAAAGAAAGTATTCTGAGATTTATGTTTGCAGTTGTAAAATAACATTCAACATGTATGCCTGAAGGTCTAAAGGCGTCGGTAAGTCTAGTGAATGCATTTAAATTTTATTTTATTGTAATCTTTTGTCTTGGATGAATGCAAAAAGAGAGCTTTTGAATGCTGTAGATTAAAGGGGAATGGGCTTAGCTTTTCTTCTTGCTAGAGCCAAAGGAACAGCTTGCAGCTCCCTGTGGTGGACAAATAGTACTCTTGAGAAATGCTGCCTGCAGATTTAAGAACACCAAGACAAAGGAAACTTAGCAATAATACCATTTCCAATGAGGTATCCAGGAAATTGTGCATTCACATTGTCAAAGATTGCTAGTCTTATGTTAAAATATACAGTGACATTCACTAAAGAGGAGAGGGGTCATAAATTATTCCTATTATTGCACAGGAGTAAATGTGCAATGGAGGTCTCCTTATCGCTCCTTCACCTGCAGCTTGTTACAACTTTATGCTCATAGCTAAACTCAGTTGCAGAGGACATAAATGAACGGCATCGGTCAAATAGCATTCCAACAAGAAAAAAATCTCTCCTTGAATGCCAAGAAGGAAAGAAAGGAAGGAAGTTAAAAGGCAATGGAAGAATGGATAATAAAGAAAGAGAAAGGGAAGGAAGGAAAGAGAAAGGAAAGAAGGGAGGGGGGAAAGGAGGGAGGGAAGAAAGAAGAGAGATAGGGAGGAAGAAAAGGATGAAGGGAAGGAGGGAGGAAAATTAAACAGAGATATGGGGGAGGAGGAGGGGAAAGAATAAACAAGGGAGAGAGAAAAAGAAAGAAGAAAGAAAGAAAGAAAGAAAGAAAGAAAGAAAGAAAGAAAGAAAGAAAGAAAGAAAGAAAGAAAGAAAGAAGAAAGAAAGAAAACCCAGCTCTTCAAACCCCGCAATGATTTCTGAGTGATTTTTAAAGTTAGCAAAATATTGATATATTAGAAAAAAATTGATCAATTCCAAATTTGTTATAAATGTAAATGTTAGTAAGATTTAGAAACAACACCACTTTTGGCCTTAAATTAAATGGATCTATCAAAGATGTACATCAAACTGATTCAAAGAGAAGTATAAAATGTTATCAACAATTGACCTCAACAAATTAAGCCTACAACGAAAGGCTTGCCATTACTAAAAACACCAGGTCAGATATTAGTGGGACAGTTTTTAAAATATTAATAAAGAAATACCTCTGATGAAATAATTTTTGAAGAACAAAATAAAAATGAAATTTTACTCAGAAAATATACTTAGCTTTAGCTTAGTACCAGAGTCTGATATACCACAGAAATAAAATTCATGCGACAATATTATTTGTAAATAATGATGTGAAAAACCTAGAAAAAATATAACTTAATATGGATTTTAATAGAATGAGTCATGTGGCCAAAAACATTATCATCCCAAAAGCATAAAATTTTAATATGAGGAAATAGAATATTCAAAAATATTACATATTTAGGTCAATATTTTGAAGCACTTCAAGTGTGTGCAGGAAGTAGTTACAATTAAAATGTTAATTGCAATATCTCTGCCTATTGAATTATGGCTTATTTTAGATTCTCTCTCCTACATCATCACCTTTCCAAAATGTTCTTAAACATTTTTTATTGTTATCATGCTTTAAATATAAACAAAATGTTATTTGAAATTGAAGTTTAGAATGTACTACTATTAAGCATGCATTAAAGATAAAGCAACCTTTCAGAAAATGAGGCCTAATGAAATCGTTTATTAAATAAGCCAACTATTTCTCCTTAAACCAACATCTAGAGGATCACTTAATGATGGCATCCTTAAAACTGGCAGCAAATGATGAACTGATTCTTCTTCCTGCCATTTTCCTGCAAACTCGAATTCACTCATATCTCCTATGTACTGAATTCTTGTGTCCCCTGAGGTTTCCATGCTGAAGCCCTAACCCCCAAAGTAATGGCATTTGGAGGTGGAGCGCCCACAATGGGATGAGTGTCCTTACGAAAAAAGGACGAGAGACCAGAGAGCAGAGAGCAGAGAACAGAGAGCAGAGCTCTCTCTCTCTTCCATGTGAGGACCCAGGAAGTCAGGAAGTGATCTCTCACCAGAGAAGTCAATCTGCCATGCCTTGATCTTGAACTTCCAGCCTCCAGAGCTGTGAGCAATAAATGTCTGTTGTTTAAGCCACCCAATTTATTTAGTTAGCAGCCTGAACTAAGACAAGACTTCAAAAGGAAAGCAAGAGATAATTGTGAGAAAGCACGAATTACAATTACATTTTTAAAGACAATATAATTAAATACATAGACAATTCAAGACAATCAAATTAACGTATTAGAATTAATAAATCCAAAAGCATGTGTATGCATTATCAATGATGAAAAGATAAGATGGAGAAAATGAATCTACTCAATGTGAAATTCTTAAAGAAGCTCACACTGAAACTTTAACAACTTTATAAGGAAAAGTATCGAATCTAGCATAAATGGAGAGGCATACTATATATGTGATGTTTATGACTGGATACTATAGAAAAAGAGGGAACGAGGAAAAGGGGAGAAAAGGGAAATTTTCTACCATGTTGATACAGAATTTTAATGAAAAACAAACACATTTCCAATTACATTTACTTTGTGACTTGGCACAGTCTATTGTGAAAAATGAAAATATGTACTATATAATCTGTAATATGTATTACAAATGTAATATGCATGTAATATAATAAATGTAATGTGTTTATAATACATTACCAAATGTACCATGTGTTACCTTTCAAAAGAGGTAAGATGTATTTTTAAAAGGAAAAAATCTATCAGATAATTAATATATTATAGTGGACCTACGATTCACATTCACACTCACATGTACTATGCATGTAATGCAATAAATGTAATGTACTTGATAAGTCATTATCTAATGTAGTGTGTATTACATTTCAAAATAGGTAATATGTATTTTTAGAAGGAAAAAATGTTTACCAAATAATTAATATATTATAGTGGACCTAGCATTCACATTCAGAGCACAGAAAGGAAGAAATAATCTTGACGTGCCCGTTGTATGTATAAGAGTAAAATATACCATATTAGGACATTATAGATGAATTTACTTTAAATGGATTGCTAAAGTAATGCTGTTTGCGGGGGTTAACGCCTTGTAAAAACCAGAGCTATAGCCATCATTTCCAAATGAGTTATGGGGTGAAATTGAAAGAATGCACTCAGAAGGAAAAAACAAGAGGAGGTTCACAGTCGTGGATGGTGTCCTTAGTGGCCAGACAGATATAAATCCACACGATCTTCATTAAGGCCAGACAGTGCCAGTAGCAGACAAAGAGAGGCAGGCTGGTGTGGTGGAGAGACACTCTGGAATCAGCAGGCTGGCTATAAATTCCAGGCTTCAGGCCTCTGACATTAAATCTGTAAAATCAGGATAATTGTCACCTCATTGTGCTATTTGTGATGAACTTTAAAGAACTCATATTTGCAAGGAAAAGGGGGTCCATGACGTCAAAAAGCTTTCCTCCAGTTGGAGTAACCTTCCTTTGACACACATATTTCTGATAAATCAGACAGAATTCACTAAAAGCGGAGCCGATGTTTGCAGAATGTTCAAAAACAGTTCTTTGAACGTGCAGAATATGATAAAGTTCTCTAAGATAACCCCCAATAGAGTTTTTCCATAGGCTTGCTGGTGTTTTCCTAGCGGACCCAGCAGGAGTATTTTTGGCAGCTGGGAGTTTTCATGCAGATGGAACGTCAGGGGCTTCACAATGAAAAATGCTGCAATCTCCTACTTTGTAGCATTGTCTGCGGATGCTAAATTGCATCCTTTATCTCTGTTAATAGAGTGTGTATTATTTTTCTACATTTACAGGTATCTTTCCATCAGATGCTCTTGTCCTTGTGCAAACTATATGAAAGTCAGAACATCAAAATGAAATGTAGAATAAGGGAAAATGGATAAATGCAATGTTAATTGACCACTCTGGACATGATGGTGCAAGGTGCCATGTTAATATATTTTCTTTTCTGTCATTTCTTGACTTATTCTTTCCTTCTTTTTTTCTTTTTTAGGAAATATCAATAAGGCCTTATTGATATAGGAGATTTAAAAAATCCAGTCCAGTCTAATCACAAAAATCAAAACTCTTATCCAATTAGAGTTTTTCACTTGTCCTGTGCTACGGTTTGAATATTTGTCCCCTCCAAAACTCATGTTGAAATGTAAACTCCAGTGTAGCAGTATTGAGAGGTGACTGGGTCATGAAGGCTCTGCTATCATGGAATAATGCATTAATGAGTTATTGCATTTATGATTTATCAAGAGAGTGGGAGTGGTGGCTTTATGAGAAGAGGAAAGAGAGACCTGAGCCAGCACTATTAGCGCTCTTGCCATGTGATGCCCTGTGCCACCGGGGGATTCTGCAAAGTCCCCACCAGCAATAAAGCACTCACCAGGCTGGGTGCGGGGGCTCACAGCTGTAATCCCAGCATTGTGGGAGGCTGAGATGGGAAGATTGCTTGAGGTCAGGAGTTCAAGACCAGCCTGAACAACATAAAGAGAAGCTGCCTTTACAAAAAAAAAAAAAAAAAAAAAAATTGGCCAGATGTGGTGGCATGTGCCAGTAATGCCAGTTCCTTGGGAGGCTGAGGTGGGAGGACCCCTTGAAGCCAGGAGTTTGTAGCTGCAGTGAGCTATGATCATGCCACTGCACTCCAGCCTGGGTGACAGAGTGAGATCCTGTCTCTAAAAGTAAAAATTACAAAAAGAAGACTTTTACCAGGTGTAGCCCCTTGACCTGAGACTTCTGAGCCTCCAAGTCTGTAAGAAGTAAATTTCTTTTGCTTATAAATTACCAAGTTTCACGCATTCTGTTAGAAGCAACAGAAAACAAACTAAGAAACCCTAGTTCTAGCCAGTCTCGGTTCAGAAATACAACTGGAGTCAAAAGCCATGGTTAAATTTTTCTAATTTTCCACTTACTCTTAAGCAACTTTTTGTCTACTTGCTCAGGTACCTTTCAGTGCCCGTTTCTTTCAAGGTAGGAGTGTGAAAAACAACACACCCAGGTAAGGCCTAAGAAGGAGGTATTGTAGAAAAGTTACACAGTTGAGGGTATGGCTGATTCAAAGCCCTGATTTGCTCTTTCCCGCGGTATTGCTGGGGTTTGGAGACATCATTTTCACTAAAAAAGATTTTCGAAGTTTTCTTTTTCCAGGCACTGTCTCCTTCAGCTAGATGGCCTTGGCTTCCCCTATGGCTTTGATGCAGTTTCTTTTTTATTTTATTTTATTTTATATTCTGGGGTACATGTTCAGAATGTGCACGTTTGTTACATAGATGAAAGTGTCCCATGGTGGTTTGCTGCACCTATCAACCCGTCACCTAGGTATGAAGCCTGGCATGCATTAGCTATTTTTCCTGATGTTCTCCCTCCCTCGCCTTCCCCCAACAGGCCCTGGTGTGTGATGTTCCCTTCCCCGTGTCCATGTGTTCTCATCGTTCAGCTTCCACTTATAAGTGAGAACATGCAGTGTTTGGTTTCCTGTTCTTGTGTTAGTTTGTTGATGAGAATGGCTTCTAGCTCATGCATGTCCCTCCAAAGGACATGATCTCGTTTCTTTTGGTGGTTGCATAGCATTCCGTTGTGTATATGTACCATATTTTCTTTATCCAGTCTACCATTGATGGGCATTTGGGTGGATTCCATGTCTTTGCTATTGTGAATAGTAATGGAATGATTTATATTCCTTTGGGTATCAATAGCCTAATTGACCAAATGATGCAGTTTCAATCATTTGTCTTCTTGGATGCCAATTTGCACAGAAACCCTTCCTGTTCTGTGCTGGGAGTGTATAACCGTGGACAAGAGGTCGCTTTCAGAGTTTTCAGCTGTAAGTCTCATATATTTCATTCTCAAGGAGGTGTATATTAAGCTCGCTGATTTGATCTCATGACAGGGGAAATGTTGCCAAAACACCGGGGGTTTGGTTTAGGTCCTGTTGCTCACCAGAGACAAAGCCAATCACTGAGACAGCTGTTGCCCAGGAAGAAGGCTTTTATGGGTGCAGCAGCCAAGGGGACAGGAGATAAATGTCAAATCCATCTCTGCAATCAAGTCAAACTGGGGGTTTATACGTTGGGGCAGGAATCTACAGGAATTGAGGGAGGTGGGTAAGGAAAAGGAGCTTCAGTTCCTTGATACTACCTGGGAGGCCTGAGGGTCAGTTTCCTGAGAAAGGAAATCAGATTAGACCAATGTGAGTTTCAAGCTTTAAGACTGGGAGGAACCATTTCTATGTTGATTAAAAAGAATAACAATAGGCTGGGCATGGTGGCTCACGCCTGTAATCCCAACACTTTGGAAGGTTGAGGTGGTGGACCACCTGAGGTCAGGATTTTGAGACCAGCCTTGCCAACATGGTGAAACCTCGTCTCTGCTAAAAATACAAAAATTAGCTGGGCGTAGTGGTGTGCACCTGTAATCCCAGCTACTCAGGAGGCTGAGGCAGGAGAATTGCTTGAACCCAAGGTGGAAGAGGTCACAGTGAGCTAAGATTGTGCCACTGCACTCAAGTCTTGGTGACAGAGTGACACTCTGTCTCAAAATAAATAAATAAATAAAAATAAAAAAGTTTATAATTAAAAACAAAATAAAAATTAAAATAAATAAATACAAACTAACAAAATAATAACCATCAGTTCTATGGTGATGTTGGGATGGTTTCAGAAGAGGAGATACTAAATAAGAAAGGTAATAGTAGATAAGTAAGGTGCTGTTCACTTCATTTGTAGTGAAGGATGTGCTCTCGTTCCTTTTGGTGGCTGCCTTCTTCTCCATCTTTCAACTGTCTTCTCCATCTCTCTCAATTCTTCATGCCAGATGTTTGGGTTCCAATAGAAAATATAAACCTTCCTCCAAGGAATTCCTCATGATTGGCCTTGGGCACTTCTCCGTAGATTCTTGACCTCTCATTTAGCCTGGAGGTTGTCTAATTGGCTAATAGTGGAAGAAGTGATTTCACAGTCCCACAGTATGTCTACTTAGGCAAAGATAAGGTAGAGTAGTTTTCATTTATTGTGTTGTTCTCAGGGAAAAATATAATGGTACAACATGAATAGCTGTCATTCAAAAAAATGAGACAGTAGAAAAAGTTGTTTTCAATATCATGTCAAAACACATAAATGTTGGTTTTCTTGTTATTCAAACATCTTCTCTAATACTTTGGGAAAAGAATACTGAAAACTCCCACAAAAAATGGACAGTCTAGAAATAAGTAATAAATAGGGAGATCCAATGTGCATGATATATAATAAGTATGTGACATATTTATTACATACTTATGAGTATATATACTTATATACTTACATACTTATTATATAGGTATATATACTTGTAAGTATATATATTATGTATACATATCAGATCAGTATATATTATATGTATATAAGTATATTATATAAGTATTAAGTATGTGAAATATAAGATAGTGTACTTCAGCCAAATTATTGTTGGTGAGTAGTTCTGGCAAAAAGGGTAATGGGAAAGACTGAACCTATTTAAAAGTACTATTAAGAGTAAACTAGGTGTGCGGTTTTATTTCTGGGTTCTCTACTCTGTTTCATTGGTGTATGTGTCTGTTTTTGTACCAGTACCATGCTGTTTTTGTTACTGTAGCCTTGTAGTATAGTTTGAACTCAGGCAGCATGATGCTTCCAGCTTTGTTCTTTTTGGTCAGGGTGGCCTTGCCTATTTGGGCTCTTTTTTTGATTCCATATGAATTTTAAAATAGTTTTCTCTAGTTCTGAGGAAAATGTCAATGGTAGTTTCATAGCAATAGCATTGAATCTATAAATTGCTTTGAGCAGTATGGCCATTTTAATGATATTGAATCTTTCCACTTATCTATGAGCATGGAATGTTTTTCCCTTTGTTTGTGTCATCTCCGGTTTCTTTGAGCAGTGGTTTGTAGTTCTCTGTGTAGAGATATTTCACTACCCTAGTTAGCTGTATTCCTAGGTATTTTATTCTTTTTTGTGGCAAATGTGTACGGGAGCTTTTTCCTGATTTGGCTCTCGGCTTGACTGTTGTTGGTGTATAGGAATGCTAGTGATTTTTGTACACGGATTTTGTGTCTTGAGACTTTGCTCAAGTTGTTTATCAGCTTAAGAAGCTTTTAGTCTGAGACTGTGGGGTTTTCTAGATATAAGATTATGTTGTCTGCAAACAGAGATAGTTTGACTTCCTCTCTTCCTATTTGGATGCCCTCTATTTCTTTCTCTTACCTGATTGCCTGGCCAGGAATTCCAATACTATGTTGAATAGGAATGGTGAAAGATTCCCTATTCAATAAATAGTGCTGAGATAACTGGCTAGCCGTATATGCAGAAAATTTTAATGGGACCCCTTCTTTATACCATACACAAAAATTAACTCAAGATGGATTAAAGACTTACATGTAAAATCCAAAACTATAAAAGCCCTGGAAGACAACCTAGGCAATATCATTTAAGACACAGGCACAGGCAAAGATTTCATGATGTAAACACTGAAAGGAATTGCAACAAAAGCAAAAATTGACAAATGGGACCTAATTAAACTAAAGAGCTTCTGCACAGCAAAATAAACTATCAATAGCATAAACAGACAACTTACGGAATGGGAGAAAAATTTTGCAAATGATGCATCTGACAAAGATCTAATATCCAGCATCTCTAAGGAACTTAAGCAAATTTACAAGAAGAAAACAAACAACCCCATAAAAAAGTGAGCAAAGGACATGAACAGACACTTTTCAAGAGAAGACATATATGCGGCCAACAATCATATGAAGAAAAGCTCAGTACCACTGATCATTAGAAAAATGCAAATCAAAATCACAATGAGATACCATCTCACATCAGTCAGAATGGCTATTATTAAAAAGTCAAAAAATAACAGATGCTGGCAAGGTTGTAGAAAAAAAGGGAACACTTACACACTGTTGGTGGGAGAGTAAATAGTTCAGCCATTGTGGAATACAGTGTGGCGATTCCTCAAAGACCTAAAGACGGAAATACCATTCGACCCAGCAATTCCATTACAGGGTATATACCCCAAGGAACGTAAATCACTCTATTATAAAGACACATGCATATGTATGGCCATTGCAGCACTACTCACAATACCAAAGACATGGAATCAACCTAAATGCCCATCAATGATAGGCTAAAGAAAACGTGGTACATATACACCATGGAATACTATACAGCTATAAAAATTAATGAGATCATGTCCTTTGCAGGGATATGGATGGAGCTGGAGGCCATTATCCCTAGCGAACTAACACAAGAACAGAAAACCAAATACCCCATGTTCTCACTTATAAGTGGAAACTAAATGATGAGAACAGATGGACACATAGAGGAGAACAACACACACTGGGGACTTTTGGAGGATGGATGGTAGGAGGAGGGAGAGGGTCAGGAAAAATAACTAGTGTGTACTAGCCTTAATCGAAATTATTGAAATAATCTGTACAGCAAACCCCCATAACACAAGTTTACCTATGTAACAAATACACACTTGTACCCCTGAACTTAAAAGTTAAAAAACAAAAATAAAAAGACTGAACTCAACTAGTTTTAAATCATTAATTTAGAAGACAGTCCTAAAATCTTAAGGTTGAAAAGGTGAAACAAAAAGGAATCAGATGAGGCATAATCCATGCTGATTCATTCTTCTTTCAAAGCAAGCTCTCAAAATCGTGTTTTATCCAGTATACACACACACACTCTTTCTCTTTCTCATAAGAAATATAGAGGAGAAATAAAGGAGAATTTTACGAAAAAAATCAGGTGATAAACAGGGGTAAGTTGACAAACAATCATAAATATATCAAGCTAACTGTAATCATCAGTTGTATTAAAGAAACTCTTTAATACAGGAGTGCAAGACTGTCAAGAATGGTGAATGATCTGAGATATCACCCTCCTTGCAAACAGACCATTTAGCCTAGCATGTTTTCATAAATGCTGATGGAAGACATGAGATTCCTGAAACAGAGACAAAAGATACTATTACTCATGCACAGCAGGCAACATAAGCTTCAACTTCAAGTGTGTGTGTTTTCCCTGCATTCTTCCTGTCATGCAGTAAGTTCGTGTTACAGCTGAGGGACTTCAAGCTTAAGAAATTCCCATTTTCCAGCTGCATCCATGTCCCTACAAAGGACATGAACTCATCCTTTTTTATGGCTGCATAGTATTCCACGGTGTAGATGTGCCACATTTTCTTAATTCAGTCTGTCACTGATGGACATTTGGGTTGATTCCAAGTCTTTGCTATTGTGAATAGTGCCGCAATAAACATACGTGTGCATGCATCTTTTCAGCAGCATGATTTATAATCCTTTGGGTATATACCCAGTAATGGGATGGCTGGGTCATATGGTATTTCTAGTTCTAGATCCTTGAGGAATCGCCATACTGTTTTCCACAATGGTTGAACTAGATACATCATTCTCAGCAAACTATCACAAGAACAGAAAACCGAACACCACATGTTCTGGCTCATAGGTGGGAATTGAACAATGAGATCACTTGGACACGGGAAGGGGAACATCACACACCGGGGCCTGTTGTGGGGAGGGGGGAGGGGGAGGGATGGCATTGGGAGTTATACCTGATGTAAATGACGAGTTGACGGGTGCAGCACATCAACATGGCACATGTATACATATGTAACAAACCTGCACGTTGTGCACATGTACCCTAGAACTTAAAGTATAATAAAAAAATAAAATAAAAATAAAGAAATTGCCATCTTTCGTGAGAGTGAGAAACTGCCTACCATTTGCCTCTGGCGGAGATGTTATCTTTATGATACTGGATAGTTCTCCCCACCGGAGATTCTTTCAACTATGTTGTTACGTTTCAAACATCTTTGAAAAACATTCAGAATAAAAGTTGCTGGTCCTCCTCAGGAAAGAATTGCATCTCAAGGGAGACAGTGATCACCACTAAAGCCACTTTGACTTGATATTGTTTTAGACAATGTACCTGAGACAAAAGCAATTTTAAAAATCATACAAAATCAGGAAGAAATAACACATTAGCAATATTCACAGTTAATAAGAATGCAAAACTGATAAAAAATTGAATTTCTTCCTTAAGCAATGATGTTATGCAGTAATTCTGCAGGATAAAGAATGAATACATAAAAATTAATAGCAAATTATATACACACATACAATTTAGAAAATACAGCAAATACAAACTAAAGACGAAATTATAATAGTCTTAGGACTTCAGGAGTAAACGTATGAGAGAACTCACATAAGCTTTATAAAGAATACAGTTGAGAGTTCACTTAGGCACAGCTTTTTTTTTTTTTTTTTTTTTTTTCAACCAAATGTGGATCGAAAACACAGTATGCACGAGATGGGAAATCTGAGTATACTGAGTTTACTCAGTTTACTGAGGTCCAATTCATGTGAGTTCTGCAGGGCATGCTTTGGGACACGATTATGTTCAGATTTTGGTGTAAGCAGGAGTCCTGGAGACTATCTGTCTCACATACTGAGGATGATTGTAACTCCAATGTTATAAAGGAGGATACAATCTACGTGGATTAAGGAAAACAAGCACCATCTTTGTGCCCAAGTGATCAATACTAGATATCAATTATCTCCAAATTAAGCCATAAGTGAGTGCAGTTCTACTTTTAAAATACCACTTTTTTTGAAGGAAAAAGAAATCAGATATGGTGACTCTTTTTGTAGAAAAATAAACTGGGAAGAATAGAATCTTCTGAAACACATCGATAATGCATGGAGTTTTCCCTACCATCTAATTTATATGAGTGCTTTATTTATACCTGAGACAAGCATGAAGCTCATAGCAGAAACTGAGGTCTCCAAATGCCTGTGTACACCTCTTGCACTACCTCTTACTAGATTCAAGACATACGGCAAGTTCCTTAGCATCGTTGTGTTTGTATTTTCTCGTTTTTTCAATTGTGACAATAAATCACTAATATTGTCAGTCTTTTGTATAAATGGAAAGGGATTCGTATACAAGTGCTAGTTAAAATATTGTCCTGTATGTAGTATGCATACAGCCCGCATATGTAGGGGGTACCTAATTTTTAGCTATGGTGTCATTATTTTTAGCATAACTGGAAATTGAATAATGAGTTGGGATTAGGATATGAAGAGTTGAATAAATACTTGCAATAAAATAGTGCATCCAGGAACAGATCCCAAAACATAAAACAAGCTAGTGTACGATGTAGGCTTCCATCACATTGGGAAATTTTTAATAGCAAGTGAGTATCCCTTGAGGCGGGAAAAGTGATTCCTGTCATTCATTTAATACACTAAAATTCATTTCCTCTGGATTAAATATTTCAGAGTAAAAAGGAGTACAATACAGTGCCAGAAAAAAGCTTGAGATGATTTTGCTTAAATGATCTCAAAGTGGTAAACGTGGTTTTAGCACTGAACTCACCTATTGTTAAAATGTTGGCATATTGGGCTACATTTTAATAGACTGCAAGTACTATCAATAAAATCAGAGCATACATGAAAACATTAAGTATTAAAGTCTTTAATATATAAAATAAGTATAATGTATATTTTAAAATACAAATACATAAATAATATGGAAAAAAAGGGTAATATACATTATTCACAAAAAAACGATTTAAGACCAGGCACGGTGGCTCACGCCTGTAATCCCAGCACTTTGGGAGGCCGAGGCGGGCAGATCACGAGGTCAGGAGATCGAGACCATCCTGGCTAACACGGTGAAACCCCGTCTCTACTAAAAATACAAAAATTAGCCGGGCGTGGTGGCGGGCTTCTGTAGTCCCAGCTACTCGGGAGGCTGAGGCAGAAGAATGGTGCGAATCCGGGAGGCGGAGCTCGCAGTGAGCCGAGATCGTACCACTGCACTCCAGCCTGGGGGACAGAGTGAGACTCCGTCTCAAAAACAAAACAAAACAAAACAGAACAAAAAAACACAAAAACAAACAAACAAACAAAAAGATTTAATTTACAAATAAGCTATTACTCATCACATTGGGAGAAATGTCAATTAAAATCTAAACATTCACTTCATAGATTGGTAAAGAGGACATTTCATAACAGCGAATTGATGAGTGTATGGAGAAACTCTCATAAATAGCTGATGAGAATATAGACTACTGTAACATCATTGGAGGAATTTTGCAATACCTATCATGATGAAAAATACACATACATTTACAGGCAGGAGTTCCAGGTTTAGGAATTAAAACTCCAGGTTTTAATCAGGAGTGTGTAACGAATCAGAAGCATCTTGCTTTTCTCAGGGCAGTCCCCGGAAGCTCCACCCACCACCTTCCCCTCACGTCTCATTGGTTAGGAAGAGCTCCAGATGGGCATGCTGCCTTCTGGGGAATCTGAGCAGGTAAAGATTTTTATCTGGACACATTGCCTTTCTAAGAAAAACTGCTATTACATAGTGGTTTATTTTTCTTTTCAATCGTATTGGGCAGCCTCCAAAACCAGAATAAGTGGAGAGAGTCCTCATAGTAGTTTCTTATACAGATACGTAGAAAGATTAAAGACCAAGATAGTACACATTGTACAAATAAGTGTGTGTGTATATGCATTTGTGGAAGTAGGTAGTGTGTGTGTGTGTGTGCGTGTGTATTGTTTAAACGGGCAAAAAGGTTAAAGAGAAAGATAGTGGACATTTTACAAATAAATGTTTGTACATGCATTTGTGTATGTGTTTGCGTGTGTGCATATGGATATGTATATTTTTGAAGGACAAAAGAAATCTTGGTAATAATATTTGCCTCTTATGAATAGGAGTGGAAGAAGCATATTTCATTTTATATATTGAATTGTATTGAAATTTTTACCATATAATTATTACTTTGTAAAAATACATCTTAAGACTATTACATATGATATATATAACATATTAGTAATATTAATCATACATACTGCATATGTTAATACACATATAATATACATCTACATATTACTTATATGAATATGTAGTACCTATTACATACGTGTTAAAATATTCTGTATGTATATGATATACACATGTGTTACATATAATATATTTTAGGTAATGCATATATATATATATATGTATGTATGTATGTATTGTAAACCAAAAATAAACTTCTAAGGCCTGCCCCAACCATCTGAGTGGACCCCTCCTCTCAGACAAGGACATTCCGGGGTTAACCTGAAAATCTTGTTCAGGCCATGACTGAGGAGAAGGGGGTCAGACATGCCTCATTCTACCCTTCCAGCATTAACATTAACACAGACCTTAAGTCTGATAAGAAACTTTTCCAGTCTATTGTATCTGGAGCCTGCTACCTGGAGACTTCATCTGCATGGCAAAACCTTGGTCTCCACAACCCTTTATCTTAATGCAGATATTCCTTTCTACTGATAGTAGGTTGGTGCAAAAGTAATTGCTGTTTTTGCCATGGAAAATAAACCGCAATTACTTTTGCACAACCTAATAATAATTCTTTCAAGCAATTACCAATCAGAAAAAATTTAAAACTACCTATGACCTGCAAGTTCCCCACCTTCTTACTTCCAGTTGTCCCGCCCTTCCCGATCAAACCAGTGTAAATATTATACATGAATCCATTGATGTATTATATGTATTACGTCTCCCTAAAATGTGTCAAAGTAAACTGTACCCTGACTACCTCGGGCACATACCATCAGGGCCTCCTGAGGCTGTGTCACAGGTGCATCCTTAACCGTGGCAAAATTCACTTTCGAAATTGATTGAGAACTGTCGCAGATATTTTGGGTTCACAGTGTACATCTTAAATATATACATAAATGTACATACATGGCTTAGTACACTTAAATATGCATTATTAAGGTATTATGAAAGACTCGGGGAGTTAATATATGAGAAGACACTTGGCAAAATGAACACAAAGTATACCAACCGAAGTAATTAATTTACTCACTGAAACAATTTATATTTGTTTCACTTCAAAACTTGCTTCAAATATCAATTAAATAAAGTTCAGTATGTCTCCAAGTTTAAACTAAAAACAAGGTCAACAAAGTTTCCTCACGCATCAACTTTATCCAGACAAAACCATTAGAATTTGTCTGAGAGGAAAAGCATTTTAATTGGTGTATAATAAACATTAAAAGCTCTCCCAAGTGGAAATGGCTTGATGCAGTCAAGCCGTACTTATTCATCAGAGTCTGGATTTCAATGTTGATGCCGCCTCACTTCCCTGCTTTTTCATTTTCAGTTTTCACAATATTTTCTGATTTATTTTGTGGGGGGAGTATCTGCCTCTCTCTTCAAATCAAAGCAGAAACTAGAAGTAAAAACTGATAGGATTTTACTTTGGTAGATACAGTAGAAATGTTCACAGAGTGGTTCAGATATGTATATATGGAAACTAGTCCTCAGTGGTGAAATTTAAGGGGTCAGAGATCATTTTGGAAGCAACATTTGCAACAAGATGCTTTCACTCTGTATGAATTCTCTAAACCATTATTTGAATGTGAACATCAATAAGGTCCTGCACCCATAGAGAATGCAACAGGCAGAGAGATTATGCATCTATTGTATCCTCATTTTCCATCTGGGAAAGTTCAAGGCACTAATGAACTCTAGGAATACAAAGATAAATAGGATGTTGTTTTGGTGCTAAGGAGCCCATCATAACCACAAATGTAGGGGTGAATTAGGTTGGTAGAATGAGTAACAGCCTCAGATTTAGGTTGCAGCAATGGCTTCACCACATTTTAGCCGTGCAAATTTGAGTACATTTGTCTACCCGACACTTACTTTTCTCACCTTTGAGGTGAGATGAATACTTCTGTACTGAGCTGAGATACCTTCGCAAGAATTAAGCAAGAAATTGATTGAAGAGCATCTATTCTCATGTCTCACACATGGTGCGGAGACTACAAGCAAATTTTCCTTTTCCCTAAAACACAAGTGCTAAAATAAAAGATGTAGAAAGTACTGCAAGAGGAAGGAAGATAATGTACATAATCTTTTGTGGGGAGGAGGCAGAAGAAGTGATGAGAGATTATTCGAATTATGAGAATCCTAGGAAAAGAATCATAGACAAAAAGTGGCACCGGTGGTGGGGCAGAGGAGCAGGGCGTGCCGATCAAGCAAATCTTGAAGACTTGATGTAGCTGGAGAACTGATGAGTAATACGTAGACTAGGCCAGGCATGGTGGCTCACTCCTGTAATCCCAGCACCTTGGGAGGCCGAGGCATGTGGATCATCTGAGGGGAGCAGTTCGAGACCAGGCTGGCCAACATGGAGAAACCCTGTCTCTACTAAAAATACAAAAATTAGCTGGGTGTGGTGGTGCACAGTGTAATCCCAGCCACTCAGGAGGCTGAGGCAGGAGAATTGCTTGAACAATTCTTAAGGGAGGTGGAGGTTGCAGTGAGCTGAGATCCCACCACTGCAGTCCAGCCTGGGAGACAGAGCAAGACTCCCTCTCAAAAAAAAAAAAAAAAAGATATAGACTAACAATGTATTCTTCTGCAATTCAATTTTTAAAGAACTTTGTAAGTGAAGAGTAAACAGTGCTATGCTGTGGGAGCTGGTTAAGGAAAACTTAAAGCATGGGTTTCTGCTTTTGAGTCATTAAAGAAAGAGAACTCTTGGAGACATGTTGAATGTTGAGTGATGAAATTGAATTTGGAGAAAAGTGAGTCAGTGATACCAATTTATTCATTTGTTAGGAATTGATTTGTCTCCCTCAAAAAGATATGTTGAATTCCTCATCTCCAGTACTTGTGAATGTGACCTCATTTGAAAATAGGGTCTTTGCAGATGTAATTAAGATGTAAGTTAATACGAGGTCATAGTGCAGTAGGGTGGGACCTTAATGCTATATGACTAGTGTCTTTATAAGAAGAGGAGGCTGCGCAGGGTGGCTCATCCCCATAATCCCAGTACTTGGAAGGCCAGGGCAGGAGGATTGCTTGAGCTCACAAGTTTGAGACCAGACTGGGCAACATAGTGAGACCCTGTCTCTACAAAAAATACAAAAATTAGCCAGGCGTGGTGGCACGCGCCTGTAGTCCCAGCTACTCAGGAGGCTGAGGTGAGAAGATCACTTGAGCCCAGGAGGCTGAGGTTGCAGTGAGCTGACATGGCACCACTGCACTCCAGCCTGGGCAACAGAGAGACCCTGTCTCAAAAAAAGAAAAAAAAAAAAAAACAAAAGGAAAGAAAGAAAGAAAAAAACAGAAGAGAAGAAAAGTAGACACAGAGAACAACACACATAGGGAGGAAAAGCCACAGACACACAGTCATGATCTAGGCAGAGGTTGCAGTGATGTGGCCACAGCCCAAGGACTGACAGAAAGCAGCAGAGCTGGGAGAGTCAAGAGAGTATTCTGTGATAGAGCTCTCAGACACAGTACAGCCCTGCCAACACCTTGAGTTCTGACTTGTGGTCTCTTGAACTGTGAGAGTTAAATTAATCTTGTCTGAAGCCACCAAGTTTGTGGAATATTGTTTCTGTAGCTCTAGAAACGAATGCAGGTGGAATGGACAGAAGGAACATCATCATGTGGGGACAGAGAACAAGGGATGGCTTTAATAAGTAATCAGACGTTGCGGTGTGGCTGGGCACGGTGGCTCACACCTGTAATCCCAGCTCTCTGGGAAGCTGAGACAGGCAGATCGTTTGAGGCCAGGAGTTTGAGGCCAGCCTGGGCAACAGAGTGAGACCCCATCTCTACAAAAAATAAAAGATAAGCCAGGTGTGGTGGTGTACACCTGTAGTCGCAGCTACTCAGAGGCTGTTGGGAGGACTGTTTAAGCCTGGAAGGTTGAGGCTACGAT